>NW_017728926.1:14490684-14493311 GCF_001723895.1 Crocodylus porosus
CCATCCCTCACCCCCTACTTACCAGCACGGCATCCAAGTACAGCTTCCTACAGCAGCAAGCAGGGACTGCCCAAACCTCCAAAGCTGTCCAAATCTTTTCCAAATCAATTCGGAGAACTTTGAATCAATTCGGACCTTTTTATTGATCTCCTGATTTGAGTCAGAGATTTGGCTACTGAACTGGGCCAAATCTCCTCCGAATCAAATCAGCACCCAAAGCTTCACACAACCCTAATAATAAATCTTACTTTAATATTTCCTGTCCTATTTTTGTGGGTGGAGATAGAAATGCAGGTTTTGGCCATAGCTGGACCTATGCCATATCTTTGGGTAAGATATTCCCAGGTGAGGTTGTAGACACCAGCTGGTATTTGTTAATAATTATGGTGTCTAAATTCTTTTCCTCCTGTAGCTATAATCTCTGCAATCCCATGATCTCAAGCAACCAACACTTTTACAAGTAAATGATAGTTCTAGTTGCCTAACTGATTTTACAAGGCGCTGGGCACCTGGTTTCTGAAAATCCATCCTCTAAATTAGTGGTTCTCAAGCTTTTTGGAACCAGGACCCATTTGTAAACTTCAGTGGCCAGTCCCAAACCAGTGCCCCTGACTCCTGACTCGCTGCCCTCCACCTCCAGGCCCTAGAACCCCAGTGTTTGGGGAACGGTGTGGGTGTGCGGGGTAGCAGAGGTGTTTGCAGGACATAATAGACCCCAAGCAGCCTCTTGCAGGCTGGAACTCTACCAGCCTGCAAGGAAAAAGCCATCGTTTCCCATATTTTTCTTCTTTAAAGGAGAATCCATTTTTAAAATTTGTTCACAACCCTTTCAAATATTCTTGCAACCTACTATTGGGTCATGACCCACAGGTTGAGAAACGCTGCTCTAAGTCACCCCAGGTTGAAAAAAATAAAGGCTCCTAAAACAAAAGAGTATATAGTGTTTGCAGATTCCTACCCCAAGACATTCGACACCTACCAAAAAAATTCTGAATCTGTCTCCAGTGTACTAGATGCTTTTGAAAACTGGTTTCTGGGATAAATAAATGAGAGATTTGTTCATTTTCACTTAATACTAGTGAAGAAGTGAGAAGCAGCTCTTCAAAATGAAACTCCCTCTGAATTTTCTCTACATTTCCAAAATATATTTTGAAGATATTGCATTGATACAGTTTTTTATTTTGCAGAAGCCTATGATAACTTATGCTGCTCTATAGCCACAAAGAGTGAATCAGTGGTTATATGTGTTGGGTAAGTGATCTCTCTCTATTTGCATCTCTGGGAACCATTTACGACATTTCGTCTGGTAGGTTTGGGTGTCCACTGTATGCCTCAAATCAGTAGGGGTATGCAGAGTGGGCCCTATTTGATTCGATTTGGTCCGAATCAGGGACAGTGATTTGATTTGTTGATTCAGATCACTGTCCCTGATATGATTCGGCCGAATCCAAATCTGAAGATTTGATGCTGATTCAGACATAGACACAGCTTTAAATGTTTTTTCTACGTACTTTGAGGTACCAGACGCAGCTCGTGATCGCTGCAAGCTGGGATGCACGGCACATCCCACAGGAGCACAGGACGGCCCTCCACGTGCTCAGCAATGAAACTGGAAGTGGGGAGCACGCTGGGGGACCCTCTGCACCTCTCTGGCTTGGCGATTGGCCATGGGGGGGTCCCAGATACCCCTCCCGACCCAGGTGGCACCAGGCAACAAGCCAGGAGGGATCTGGGGTCCTCCCCACGCACTCCCCAGCAGACCTGGAAGTGGACCAGAAATGCTTCTGGTCCACTTCCGGGTCTGCTGCCAAGCGACTTGGGGAGCCCCCCACACTCCTGTGGGATGCTCCATCCACCCCAGCATCGCAGCACTCACAAGCCCCTGCTACCTAGAGGTATGAAGAAAAAACATTTAAAGCTGTGTCTGTGTCCAAATCTCCAAATCTTTCTGAATTTCTCTGAATTGATTCGAAGGATTCCAATTTGATTCAGAGAGATTAAAGGGTCCTCTGATTCGATTCAGCCAGTGAATCAGGCCAAATCTCCACCGAATTGAATCAGGGACCAAAGCTTCACAAAGCCCTACAAATCAGCTACTAGACCTTGAAAAGAGAAAGTTAATCAGAAAAAGGAACACACTGATCTTGTAGGGTAACTTGGAAAAAATCTGGAACAAGTCTGGTTTGGAGTCGAAAAGAATAGACCAAACAGATGGGAAGAAAGGACTTGACCCAATGAAAAGGCATCCTTTCACCCAATGTTGGATGCTATGACCTGTGCTTTGTAGGAGGACAAAAATGCTCAGATGTCTTACTGCATGCAGGGTGACCCAGCTGGATCAGTGTTTGGAATGGCTGTTGTCCATGCAGAGTGGCTTCCCGGTTCACACGCAGCAGTCGAGGGGAGAGAGACTTAATGGTGGGGGTCTACTACAGACCTCCCAACCAGGGAGAAGAGCTTGACCAGCAGTTCTTAGGTCAGCTCACAGAGGTAGTGAAGGCTAAAGATGTGGTAGTCATGGGGGACCTGAACTTCCCGGACATCTGCTGGGAAGAGCAGTCAGCCAGGTCTGACCGCTCACGTAGGTTCTTAGACAGAGTGCAGGACCTCCAACTAACCCAGGAGGT
>NW_017728926.1:14493411-14495460 GCF_001723895.1 Crocodylus porosus
GATCTGGAACCAACTTCCAAGAGAAGTGGTGCTGGCTCCTACCCTGGGGGTTTTTAAGAGGAGGTTGGATGAACATCTTGCTGGGGTCGTTTGACCCCAGTATTATTTCCTGCCATGGTGGGGGTCGGACTAGATCATCTACTAGGTCCCTTCCAACCCTAGAAACTATGAAACTATGAAACTATTGGCAAAGGAGTCATTTGGAGTAGGATCCGATTGGTTTTAGGTCACATAAATGGCCGTTTTTCACTCCTCCAACTGGCAGTTTTTGGCACATATGCGAAGGAAGCTTTTCTATCTACAAACATGTGAACATACACAGCTATGTGTACACACATATTGTGGAAAGGACCAGTGTCCAGGGCCCAGTAGTACTGACTTCCCAGTAATGCTCCCAACCCCCTGATCACAGGTATGGCAATATCTAAGGTGCTAGCCTATACTATCCTGCAACACCTTGTTCTGACAGGGCATAGATTTGGGAGGCAGCTCTCAGTTTAGCTGGTGTGACACCTTAAGTGCCTGTCTCTGCTCTCTTATGTGGCCTGGTCAATAATCAGGTCAGTCTCTCTTCAGAGTGTCTCTGCCTACAGGGAGTCTTGGTCCCCTGTCTCGTATCTGGCCTCTGAACAAGGTGAGTCTGTATGCAGGGCTTTCCCCAGCCTGCTCTCAGCTCCCCATCCAGCAGAACACACAACTGCATCAAGCCAGATGCCCTCAGTGCCCTCCTCACTTCCCTAGTGAGGAGGCCATATAATATGGCCTAATTAGCAGGTTATTTAAGAAACACCATGGCATAAAAAGAACTCCATAGTTCTCTTCATAGCTTCTAGTTTCACATAGGTCCAAATAGTCACTCAATGCCTTGCAGATGAAGAACACCGTGGTCTTAACCAGAATGTGCCAGCTCTGTGGGGTGCTTTTCTGCAGGCTTCCCCCTTTCTATTGCTGGCTGTCCCCCCAGCTTTGGCCCCTCTGCCAGTTTGCAGTCCTCTCCCTCCCAGCTCCAACTCCTTACCCTTTGAAGGGAGGCAAGATTCATTTTTGCTTCTTCAGGCTGTATTTTCACTTCCTTGGCTTGCAGTTCCCATTTTGGTAACCTCTGCAGCATCACTGCTCTCTTCTGTCACTGCAAGCTGTTTGTTGTGCTGCTGCTCTGACTGAGGTGGGCTCTTAGTGACATTGGTGACTTGTTCTGTTGCTCTCAGGGGCTCTGCCTCTGCAGCTGTCCCTCTTCACATGTGACTGCTATCATAGCCCCTTGTGCTTTCTGTAGCCTTACAGCATGGGAGCACTTCTGGCAAAGATCTCTTTTCCCCATGTGCTTCTTCAGGGCTCAGTCTGCAATCCCTGTCATGCCTCTTTCACTGTCATCAGTGGGCTCCACCTAAAACTCTTACTATTTGTCTCCCCTCTTGGGATTCTTCCTACTGGCTGGTCAGCACTTCCAGCAGCATCACAGTTTCTTGCAGCTCTTGTTTGCTCCCAGCCCCATTTCCTGACTCTAGGCACTCCAGCTCTGGACTCTGCTTTCCCTTCCACTTGGTGAGCTCGGCATCAAACTTCTGCTGCTTATGGCTCAGCACCTTGCTGAGCACCTGGTTCTTCTTGGCCTGCTTGATGTTGTCTTACCTCCACACAGGTGGTGTTGTCTGCCTGAAACCGCTGCAGCGCCTGGTCTCATTCTAAGAATGTGGAAGTGCACGGGGAGCTCTGTCAACTCCAGCTTGGCTCTGGCAAGCTCCTTGTGCAAGGCATTTGTGTCTCTGCCTCTGTTCCAGCTCTTCGTGGTGTTTGTGCTTGAGAGAGGACTGCTCGGCCTGCTGGTGCTGGTACAGGTGTTTCATTGGCATCAGCTCCTTAGTGAGGGCTTGGGCACTGGTGAGTTCCTGTTGCATCAAGGATGAGAGCTGCTCATTCTGGATGTAGATCTCCTGCCAGGCCTCTGGATAAAGCACTTCCTGGGGCTCATCTTGGGAGCTCAGCTGCCTCTTCAGCACCTCTACTGATGCTTTCTGGCTTCTGCTCAGGGCTGTCTGCAGCTGGCAA
>NW_017728926.1:14495770-14531789 GCF_001723895.1 Crocodylus porosus
TCTGTGGAGACAGCAGTGGAGGCACAATTGCTGCTGCTGTTTGCCAGGCCCTGGTGAACAGAACGGACCTCCCCAGGGTGCGGGCACAGATCCTGATCTATCCATTTCTCCAGGCTGTGGACTTTAACTTGCCTTCATATCAGCAGAATGGCAGAATACCACCTTTGCTAAGGAAACGTACTCTCCACTTAGGTCTGAAGTATGTAAATAGGGATGTATCATTAGTAGATGGCCTGCTTAAAGGTATTCATATTCGTGACGATCTCAGGGAGAAATATAGCAAATGGCTGAGTCCAAACAATATCCCGAATGAATTCAAGATCAGGGGCTATGAACCACCTAAACTCTTTCCATGTGTAGAAGAGTATTGTACCAAAGCCCAGCCATTTCTGACATTAATTTTTTCTCCACTTTTATCTGAAGACAATGTTATCTGTCAGCAACCTGAATCTTTCATTTTGACCTGTGAGTATGACGTGCTCAGGGATGATGGGCTGCTGTACAAGAAACGATTAGAAGACAACGGTGTCAAGGTGACCTGGTGCCACCTGAAAGATGGCTTTCATGGAGTGGTCTCTGTAGCTAATTGCGGCCGATTTATTTCATTTGAGGCTGGTTTGAGAGGAATCGACACCATAGCAAAGTTTATAAGAAGTTTATAAAGAAAACCCTGTTCTTCAGGCTGTAAGCCTGGCATTATCTTTCCAAACATGCTTCTCTTAACCATCCGAAAGATATCATGACCCTCTCAGCTGTCAGAGGTTTTAAGTGAACTCTGAATTTCCATCCTTGGAGCTGCCCTCTCACATTTTGATGAAAGACTTGTCCCTGTAAGAAAGATTGCTGTAGTGCAGCTGGTGTAAGGGAGAAGCACGAGGTTTGGTCATCAGAAATAACAAAGAGTCTTAGGGGCCTGATCTGGAGACGAGGGGAGGATGAGTCTGCAGGATAGGTAGAGTAATGATTTGGGGTGGGGGGTTGGGGCACAGATTCTGATGCCTCGTCCAGAAAGATGTATATTTGTTGGAGGTTAAATCAAAGTGAAAGCTTATGGGGCCTACTGAACTGAAGGGATATGAAGATAGTTATTAGGATTTTCCAGATTATTTAATCGTAGCATTATTCCCCATCAGTCTAACATTGTTCATGCTTACTGGTACAAGGCTGTGAATTTGTCAGATGGTGTATTCCTTCCAGATGTTGCAACAAGTAAAGTGTTCTGAAATGAAATCTCTGTGCTAAGCTGTCGTGAGGGTATTTGCTGATCAGCCACTGCAAAGAGGGCCTGTCTTTGGGGATCCTGGGCCTGCCTGATCCAGAGCAGAAAGTATTTTGAAGAATAGATTTCTTGTGATGACATCTATTAGGTGATGCTTCAAGTGCAGTTAGCACAGTGTTGCCATAAACCTGTATATTTATTTGAGGCTTGAGATAGAGAAATTCTTGTGCATATGTGAGAGAATGACTATGTTTTATCACTTTAGGGCCAAATGGCCTTCACTGGTTAGCATTTTAATAACAAAAATAGCTACACAAAATTATTGGGGATTTTCATGAGCATATTCCTTTCCCCCATAAGTCTTCTTGTTGTTTAACTCTGATCTGTATAAAGGATCTATATTTGATAAATGCAGTGTTTGAAGAATAAAGTTAAGTAAAATACCATTTGAATTACTGTGTTCCATATAGACAAGATCATTTGGGTAAAAGTGTTATCTTTTATTAGACCAACTGAATGGTTGGAAATCTTGTTCTTTGCAAGCTTTTGGGCACAGGTACCCTTCCTTAGGCATAGAGAGAATCTGCTGGTGTTTGTCTTCTCTCTATTTTTTATAACTTCAGAGCATCTGAAAACATTTCAGCGACACCACTTTTCTTTAATAGTACTTACACTTGAGCTGCTTCTTCACTGGTCTTTTATGCAAAGAACCAAATATTATTGATCAGGCTATTGAAGCTTTTATATATTCAAATCACTAAAAAAATGAAATTTTGAGGCACTTAAGTTTTTCTCGTTTCCGTATTGAAAATGTGGTTAAATTTACTCTATACTTAAATAAGGACTAAAGACTTACCCTATACATAAATACAGAATCCAAGGCTGTCTTATTGACACTATCTGAACACATATAATGTTAATCACAATTGTTGTTCTTGTTATAGAAATACCTCACTCCTTAATTAAATTTGCACACGCACATGTGAATGCAAGAGCAGTCTTCGTTTTATATCATTGGAGAGAACAGATGCCCTTCTTTATTGAAGGGTCCAAAAACACCCTACGCACATCTGTGAACAGGAGAGAAGGTAAGAACACCAAAGCTATACGTTGGCATCGAGGTAGTATGGAAAGGTGCTGGGCATTTTGGATGCAGATCATCAGTTTCAATCACATCTCACCTCTGTAAAGAACTCCTTATATATATCGTGTAAACTTTGAAGTTCTTAAGTGAGCACAGAGTTGCATTCTATGGTCATGATAAGATATTAAGACCACCAAATAATGGAAACCTCATCAAGTATAAGAGGAGGTTCCCATCCCCCATGAGCATGGGAGGAAAAGCCCCTTGTTTTATATTCACATAGGAAGCAAACTGGGGAGCAGGTTGCTGCTGCAGCTTCAACTCTGGCCCTGAGGCCAGTTGGGGCCAAAGTCAAACCCAGAGCAGTCTCCTGCTCTCCCCTCTGCTTCCCCTCTGCAGTTTCTGCCCCTCTACCCACCCCTTCCTTCCCCCTTACTCTCTGGCGCAGCTAAGCTCCAGCTCAGGCTGAGGTCTCTCCAGGGCACAGAGCACATGGAAACTCCTTGCCTTGTCTGGCCAATCTACAGCGCTGACACTACTACATGGCCAGGCAAGGGATGAGCTTCCACGTGCTGTGCTTTGGGGTGGAGTAGCCCAAGTAGTATCTGACAGTAAGGCTGGAGGGTGGAGATGAAATGGAGGAAAAGAGGCAGTAACTGCAGGAAGGCAATAGGTGGAGACTGGGAAGCAGCAGGGAAGAGGCACATTCTGGGGGAATCTGTGGCAAAGGGCAGAGACTGGGAGGAATGTGGATAGCTTCTAAGGCCGTGGGAAATTGTGGGGTTTCAAGTGGCTCAGAGGGCAGGAAGACTGCAGGGAGAAGAAGTGGGCAGGGCAGAAAGGAAAGGGGCCACCTGACCTCTTCTTCTCCCCCTCACCAGTCACTGCTTTCCCTGCTGTACCTGTAGAGAGAATCCACAACAACCCTCCAATACTAAGATTCTATACCTGGAAAATGATTTCATATTTCATATTCCAGTTTGTCATCCCAGAGGCTAAGTATTAAACAGTCCATTGGATTTGAGCCAGCAGACAGCCATTCACATGCATTCTGTACTTGACACAGAGCACGTCTACACAGGATGTTTACTGTGGAATAGACTAATTATCTCTGCAGTAAATGTCTCACATTTACATGTGCAGGCCTATTAGGCTGTAACCTAATAAACTCTGCAGCAGGGTAGTACTTGTAAACATACAAGTACTACCCTGCTGCGTAGTTTTTTTACCCTGCAACATTGCACGTGTAAATGCTGATGCAGCTGGCTGGGGCATAAGGGTGCTTCAGTCTGGGGGCTGCCTCCCAACCAGCCCCAAACTGGAGCACCTTTGTGCCCCAGCCAGTCTCTCGGCAGCATGTTGAGCTGGGTTGGAGCAGCCCAGGGCTGGCAGGCTGACCCCACAGACCATCCCAGCTCAACATGCTGCAGCTCCCAAGCACATATTTAAACAGCATGTCCAGGAGCAATGAATTCCAGTGAAATAAGTGCCAGAGGGTGTTGCTTCAAATTAATTGCATGTGTAGATGCGCCCACCGTGAGGCTCAGGTTTGGACATATCCAGCTGCCCTGGACAATCCTATGTCCAGGGCAATGTCACTCCTAGCAATGTCAGGACAGCATAACATTCTGCAGGCCCAACTAGCATTGTCCCCCCTTTCCTGTACCTGCTCCCTGCCCTGCCCCTCAGTGTCCTTCCCGGTAAGGGAGCTTCAGGGGCACAGAGAGGCTCTGCCTGAGACTGTTGGGGGTGGGGGTATGACTGCATAACCACAGCCCCTATTTTTACCCCTGGATTTCCCAGGTAGAAGTCATAAGACTTTGAAACAGCCCAGTTCAGTGTTACACCTGACCTGTGCACACAGCTCATCTCTGCTTTTCTTTCTCTTGCAGACACAAATGTGTGCCTGTCAAGGAGAACACAGAAGCAGGGATGGAAGCACCTGCAGTTAAAGAGATTAAAATATCATTTAATTCCCATCACTGCAACAGAGGGAAGCTGGGGTAAGTCATTTACATGTCCTCATCCTCTGTTTATCTGTCCACAAAGTGGATGTCACTAATGCGTGGCCTGCAGGGATCATTCCCATAATGATGCTATAACCAGTGATTCTCAGCCAGGGAGCTGCAGCAGCAGGGGTACCTTGAGATTTGTTGAAGGGTGATGCAGGATGCTATGCAACGTTAGTGGAGTTAGGTGTGCAAACATGATTTGCAAAGTAAACCCAGAGATCTCAAGAAGGAAGCCATAGTGTTAGAAACATTCTGTTCTGGTCCTTCTGAGTTCTTTACAGCAGAGTTACTTTATTATTTTTCTGAAGTCCATAAAAGAGTGAAAATTAAGAGATGGCATTTTCTGAGATGTGCCATGAGTCTCAAAAGGTGACAACCACTGGTTCAAACCTATTTCAAGAGCCCTGGGAGGAAATTGCAATGTTCAGCCCTTTACTAAAGTGGTCATTCATATGAGGGGCAACCTAAACTTTGGAAAGGGAAAAGGTTAGCAAGGAACTGCATGCCATGGGGTATAAGAGACAGGAATTTGAACGGGCATGGTGGTGTGGTCTTCCAGCAATAACTCTTGGCACATGGTGATGTTGTATAAAATGAAGAACTAAGCCCTCCATTCAATCATTTTAGGCATAAACATCCGAACTGTAGAGCAGTGATTCTCAACCAGGGTGCTGGGACACCTGGGATGCCACCAGATTTTGAAGGTTGCTCCAGATGTGAGGAAATCCACGGAGATGTGCAGGCTCAGACTTGTCCTTGCCTGGATGCCCTCCTACCCCCAGTGCCCAGCCCTTCTGCAAGGAAATAAGCACTCTAATATACACATTAGTTGTTTTTTTTTAATTGGGCACCACAATTCACAAAATTGTGGAGGGGTGCTTTGAGTCCAGTGAAGGGTGCCCCAAGTCCTACACATTGCTATCACTGCTGTTGAGAGTCTCAAGATCAACACACTAGGCAGCAGTAGACACAGCTGGAATGAAAGAGGGCGCTATCACAGGAACTGCAGCTTTGAAAAGGTGTGGATCCCACATCTCTCCTAGAAAGGGAAGGAGGGAAGACCAACATTTTACCTGACAGCTTCTGCTGCAGAGCAGTGATCTGTATTGCCAAACATCTGCCTTGTGAAGGTCTTCCCCAAACAGCCTCATTGCCTTAGGGCCTGTCCACAGAGGGATGCTGGTGTGCAGTAACCTGAGTAGTGGACTTGTATGGACGACAAGATTCAGATGCTCCACCCTGAGCCAGAACTTTGGCTTGCTTCACATAATAGGACATTTTGTTATCCAAGATTTTAATTTTCTGGCCAGACTTATTTTGTTGCTGCCTAGAATTCCCAGGAGGATGGTGTACCTTCACATACTGAGGCTATGGCTAGGTTTAGTAATAAATAATCTTGACAGTAACAGGATAGATGTGATGCAAAGTGTATTCCATGGTGAAATGTGAGATGGTCCTTTGTCGGCAATGCTTTAGCCTTCAGCTTGGGTGTGCAACTTGTTCCTGGCTATAAGGATATTTTGGACATATTGCACAGTAAGTTATAATCCTTCTAGATTGCATTATAATCCAAACGAGCTACCTTTTTTTTTTTTTTTTGCTGAAACACAGTCATGTGGTGTTACAACAACCCATCCCTTGCAAAGAGTTCAGGTAGAAGTTTATAGATTTTTCATCAGATGAGCATCTCTTTTTCTTTTCTTTCAAAAGAAAAGTTCCTTGTCTGGAGGGGTCAGCAGATAGCATTACATACATAGAACAGAATGTAACAAGTTGGGCCCATCTCCATGTTCATTAATGCCCCAAATTATGACACATTAATTTAGTACCTGTGATGAACTGCAATCAGCGCTTCTGGGCAGTTGTGCTGCTCGCACACGCTTTTTTTTACATTGATACACAGTAGACTAATTTACTGCACATTAGAGGATTAGCATGGTTTTTGCCTACAATGCAATACAGTAGAATGAGTCTACTGTGCTTCTAGAGTCGTGTGTAGCTTCACCCACCATCAGGCATCTCTGGCTTCCCTGGATCTTAGGATAGTGTAGGCCATCACTTGACTCAGTATTGTGTGCATTTTATTTTGAGGGATTTGTTGTTTGTTTGATAAAAGGTGAGTTCATGGTATTGAGTCTGTTTTGCTCTGTTAGAACAGCCTATACTTTTACTTGCATTTTATATATGCTTCATGCAGGTAGTAGAGACCCCAAAGCCCTTGTCATCAATAAGAATCAAGTGCTCCTTTACAGTACAGGGACTTTACCCTACATGTCAACATCTAACAGCAAGTGCTCTCCAGACCAACAGGTGTTTCACCTGGGGCCAGTGGTAAGTTGCTTTTAAAACCTTCACAGCTCCAAAACTGAAGTGATACAGTCCATTTCCTCCAGTCTCTATACAGCCACCAGAGTGAGGGCTGTTTGTCCATCCAGCAAGCAAACACCTTTGTAGATCTTGCCAGAAACAGGAGTTGCACTTGAATTCCAGGCACATACTGATAGAAAACAATTGTGAGGTGAGTCACAGAAGTGCACTAGCCCTCTGGCTACTGCACCCACTTTGGACAAGCTTTTGCTGCTCTTATGGACTGGGTGAAAGTAGAAAGCTGTAGGAATCAAGAAGCTGTGGCTATAAACAGGCTCCCACTATTGCAGTGTGGTAGTGAATACCGCTGTCCCTCCAGGGGCAGGCTGCAAATCATAACCTTTCTCCCCTGCTCTTTGAGTTGCATTTCTAGTGAGCTCTCAGGTCTCTGATGAAGCCATAGGTGAGGTGTACGTAAGGGCAAAGACCCTAACCCAGAGGAGGGCAAGGTCAAGTCAGCTTCTTGGGCACTAACGCATTGATTTATTTGCATACCTGGGAGAGCAGAAAATCATGGGTCAAAACCCCCCCCACCTTGATTCCAATCTTGGATTCTTTGCAGATACTTGAATTGTTTCTGTCTATTATGTTGGCTTCATAAATATGTTATGCACTGTTCAGAGGTCAGAACTCATTACAGGCCTGGTGAAGGGCCAGGAAGGGGGAGAAGAGAACTTGCAAGTCTTCACTCTCCGTGTCCCACAGAAGAGACTGTACAAGCTGCTCAGGAGTTGTGGTAACACAACACAACAGTCAACTCCTGGGCTGAAGGAGGAGTTTAGCCTCCATCCAGTCCTGGTTCTTCTTGACTCTGGGCACCAAGTACATTTTGACAAGGAGGTGGTTGTCCTCAGGGTCTCTCAGATGTCTAGAAGGGGACGGGGGTACCTCCCATTATAACATCCTGAGCTACCTGGACCTCTGCCTCTGATTCATCAGGGAGACGTAGTTAGTGGTGTTAGCCTGAAGGTAGGCAGAAGGCTGGGCAGGGTGCCAGCTCATAAAGTAATTTGTTCAGAGAGGCATGAGCTTTTGTGCATGACAGCCTACTTTGTCAGATGCTATGAATGGCCTTGCAGAGAGCAGGGGCACTAACCAGGATGGAATAAAGTGCTTTTAAAACAAAGAATAAGAAAGTGGGGAGGAAAGGAGACAGCATGGCTAGAAGAGGGGAAGGTGGGCTGAAGAGCTGAAAAAGGGCTAAAACAAAGCAGTTAAGGGCCATAGAGGTTAGAAAAGGTAGTGCAGGTAATGGGATGAGAATCCAGAGTCTCTGTTGAGCCCATACTTCAGGCAATCCAGTGTGTGGCTGATTTCTTGTTCTGCAGTTTTACATTTAAGCTGTTTTGTAAAGCTCTGTTGTTTAAGAACAGCTCTGTGAGGTCAGTGATGGATGTCCAGGACAGGTAAAGTTTCTGGCATTGGCTTGTGTGTCAGATTGGTGTCCACTTACTTTTTCACATGGAGATTCCCCAGTTTGTCTAAATTAGACAGAAGGGCACTGTAAACAGGTGATGCCAGCCGTGCCCCCTCATCAGCACAGGTGACTTCATCACTGGACCAAACAGCATGGATTATAAAGAAGAGGGGAAGGTGGCCTGAAGAGCTGAAAAGGGCTAAACAAATCTGTTAAGGGCCATAGAGGGCCATCAAGGGTACAAAAGCTACCACAGGTACTGGGATGAGAATGTGAAGTCTCTGTTGAGACTATACTTCAGGCAATCCAGAGTGTGGCTGATTTCTTCTGCTGCAGTTTTGCATTCAAGCTGTTTTGCAAAGCTCTGTTTTTTAAGAACAGCTCCTGTGAGGTCAGTGATGGATGTCTGCTGGGGGGTAAAGGTCTTGGCCCTGGCTTGTGTGTCTTTGTGGAAGTGATGTCAACTCGATGTCCATTTATTCATTCACATGGAGATTCCCCAATCTGTCTGATGTAGACAGAGGGGCACTGTAAACCAGTGATGCCAGCTGTGCCCCCTCATCAGCACAGATGGTTTCATCACTGGACCAAACAGCATGGATTATGTGGCCTGGCATTTATTCACTTGCTCTTTTACCATACTCATCTATGCAATGAACTGCTTACAATGTCCTAAAGGACACTGGGGCTGCCTATGTAAGAAATCACATTCCCACATAGCTATGCCTTGCAAACTGAAGTCTAGTTGCCCCTTAAAATTCTCTTGAATAAACTAAATAGACTGAGCTTCTCAAGGCTGTGACTATGGAGGCTTGTTTTCAATGCCCTGAGTCGTTTTGGTAGTCCTGAAAGCTCTACCAGTGTAATTTACCCCATATTAAGTTGCATCTTCCCACGTCACCCCAAAGTAGACATTTGCTTAAGACTCCCAGTATTGAGGTGCAGGGATTATTGCCAAATGTGTGAGCATCACTACATGAAATATCTGTCTGTTCTTGTATTTCATGCTGGTAGGTAAAGCCAGTGTTGAATTTCCCCATCCAACTGCCACACACTCAGTGCACACCCAAAGAACGCAATCTCTAGATTTCTATTTAGATAGAGCAAATGTAATCTTCTGTTGCTTTTCCGATCTGTGTCATTGTAGGCAAGCCTCTGGCTGTGAGGCAATGGTGCCAGTTCTCCCCATGCTTTTTGTTGCATCTCTAATGTCTTTGTGCTGCAGCAATAGGAAGACCTATGTTCAGTTTTCCCCTTTAAAGTCTCTCCCAGCCATGGGCAGATCTAGGATTTTTAAAGGGTGAGTGGGGGCACAGCAACACATGCAACACAACACATATATGTCTCCAGTTAAAGAGAAATTACATGCTTTGCTAATATGCTAGGGGATGAGCCCTATATTGTTCAGTTTATGATCAAAGCAAAAAAAAAGATGATTGGATTGGGATGATTATCTTTTGCACAAAGGTTCTATATCTGGCCCCTGCTTTGTAGTAGACCACCCTACTAAAACGTAACCATGGCCAAGACGGGGCCTATACTATAGCTTGGTTTGCATTGCCCTGCCCACTCCTTGCTTGGCATGTAGCCACTGTGCTAGTTGGAGCAGCACAACTTGGCCAAATTTGAGTTGATTTTCACAGGAGCAGCATAAGATCAGTAATACACAAGCCACACTGCAGCCAAAAGACTAATCTCCATGGTAAAGTATGAAGGTGTGAAAGCTTTTCAATGAAATGGTTTTAAGGGTTTTATGAAGTTGAACAAAACAGTAGAACTTGCACTAATTTGGCCTGGGGAAATATCAGAGGTGACCATCCAGCATGGAAGACTTCAGGCCAAACTGTTGATACTGGGGAAAGGTGTAAACAGTGAAAACCAGGATCTTATCACTGTAGCATTAGGCAAGGTTAACTGTAGGTGTCAGTGCCAGCTCCCCCTATAACTCATACTCCAGTTAAGCGATCATATAGGCACCAAACTTCAGCCATTTTTGCTCAAGTCTTATTAGTGTAAAAAAAAATCCGTGAACTGCTTGGGAGTTTGCTTAAACAAAGCCCAGACACAAAATAAAAGTTGTGGCATGGCATCTAGAAGGAGATTTGTGTGCCTAAGTTTTAGCACAGGGTCCGAAAATAACGGCCTTGTTTTTATATATGTCCATGTGAAAACTAGACTACAGAAATACTTAAGGGCATATGTGGTACTGGTTTGAGGCGTTAACTTTGTTATAAAGAAATATTGGTGGCATTCTGAAACAGGACTTCAGATAAGTGTCATAAAAGGTGGCTTTCTTGAGAGGTGGAGACTGTCACGACACCCGCAGTAAAGTCATGCTCTGATGAGAGAATGGAGAGAGGAGCTACAGGTTCTATAACCATGACAATATAATGAGAAAATGTTCACCCCTTCTAATAGACTCTGAGCAACTTGTTCCAACATACACATAAGTTGTGTTCTTTCTTGCCAATTATTTTTGTTTCTTTAAAATCAAATCTAAAGCATGGTGTCATCAGATGAACACAGCTGCAGAGGGTTTCTTAGAGCCAGCTTCTGAAACCGGTGGCTTGTGTTTCTAGGAGTAGGTCTGCAGTCTGAGTCACAGAGGCAAGGCCCAGGGTGATCAGATTTGCTCCTCAAGGACCATGCAAGGTGTGGTTGGAATAAGGTAGCAGGTGTGGTCCACTGCTCTCTGCTCTGTTTACTGCACCATCACAGCATATGATCCAGAGTTTCTTCTCCATCTGTGGCCTTCATGGCTGTAAAAGTCCCTGAAGATTTGGTCTTAGGGCTGCATAGCAGCACATTTGAAGTATGCATCAGCTCTACAAAACAGGAGGGCTTCTCTTTCAGGTAGTACTTGCCTGCATATCTGAAGATAATGAAATGTGTTCGTTCTTCTTTGAGAATCTGGCCTGCCCAGGGTATACTGGCTTTTGTGTTTTAAGTATGATTTTGCACTGGAGCTGCACAAAGGAAGGATTTTTCTATTGCACTGCAGAATGGCCAACAATTCTGATTTGCATCAACCCAGACTGCCAAAGTGCTGGTTTTCTCATGGAAACAACCTCCTCTCCCTGAAGAAAAGTGCCGCTCATTTTTGTGGTTTTCAGGATAAGTGAAATTATCTAAATTTGGCTTGAGCTGAGCAGGCTTATGAGAAAACACAGCTGGCAGAGCCAGGAGAGTGTAATTGCAAGCAGATTATAGTTGGTGTCTTGGTGCACTTCTGACATTGGCAAGTGAGGAACGAAACAGTGGTGGAAAAAGAAAAGTGAGGAGAATGAAGGGTTTTAACCAGCTAGGCAGCTGCTGCAAAGCGAGGCTAGATGCAAAAGAGCCACTTGAGGCTTGTCTGTCCTTCTTGGCTCTGCTAAATGTGAGAGGTCAGCTGCAGAGTGGCAAGCAAGAAAAGAAATTCCTATCAAAGGCCAGGGGTTTGCTTGGGGGTGGCTTAGAGACCAGATAGTCCCAAAGAAAGGTGTTTTGGGGGGTCAGACTGCTTGTTGCAGGCCTTCAGCATATCATGCTGACCCCATACCATTGCTAACTTTGCCTGGGTAAAATAATCTTGGGAATTAACTTTAGGGCCCCTTGGAGTCTTTGTGTTCAAGAAAGAGGGGCACGTTCCATCCCGTTCCCTTCCCACAGCACTGATGCCAAAGCCAAGAAAAAATTGCTTGCACTGCTCTAGGGGCAGGGGGAGAAGAACAGACCCGTAGGCTTGGTGAAGGGAAATTCTGAGGAAACCCTGGTAATACAAAGGGAGAGATGGGATTTCTCTGGTCTGAAGGATTCAGGCTAGAATACAGTGAATGGAACCTAAGTTAAACCTTAGTTAAAAAAAGTGTGACAGGATGGTAGCTACCTCACTCCCTTGTATGCTGTGGGGTATGAAATGAGAGCCTCAGGCTCACTGATTCAATGAGCCGTTATATTCAGATGCACCTTCCTAGGATCGGCACAGCCATGTCAGGCTCTGCTATTTGGAGAGCTGCCTGGTTTCAAACCACAGGTAAACACAAATATCAGTAATTATGTAATCCTCTCCCACTTCTCGTTATTATGTCCTGTTATGGTTCCTGTGCTTTAGTTGTCACATACCACACCCTACTTACCAGCATTGTTAGGAGCTGAATGAAAGGGTGAGAAGGGAGCTATAAATTCTGTGACCTGATCCTGGCAGACACTTCAGAGTCACAAGAGCTATAGTGTGGGGTCCTTTCCTCACTTCTGTCCTTCTTAGCACAGGGATGTGTCACCAAACTAGGAGATCATTCTACAGTATAGACTGGTGTCTTCTTAAGCCAAGAAAAGAGAATCAGGGCTTTGCAAGCATCACTGGGCTCAATGAGTGCAGATCATCTCTGTTAAGAAACAGATTGAGTGGCCACACACCCAACAAAACAGGGTCCCAGACATGAAGAGGGATGTCCAGCTAACCTGGTCTTGACAGTTTCCAAGCATGCAGAATCCACAACTTCTCTAGGTAGTCTGTTCCAACACCTGACCACTCTCACAGTCAGAAAGTTCTTCCTAATCTCCATCCTAAATTTCCCCTGCTGCAACTTGAGCATATAGCTCCTAATATTGTCCCCTAAGCCACAGAAAAAAGCCCGTCTCCATCTATTCTATAATCTCCCTTCAGCTATTTGAAGGCTTTTCTCAAGTCCACCCCCCAGATCTTCTCTTCTCCAAGCTAAACTTCTCCTTGTCTCTTTGGTGAATGTCATGATGAATTTGAATGATATGGTCTCCAGAACAGGAACCGTGTCCTTGCTCTTTATAATGTAGCCCAGCACATTATTCAGTGTTTCAAAAACAGACAAACAAAACCATATTTCCCACTTATCAGAGGGATTTCTATTTGTTTTTGCAGCTGTTGCTCATGTGTAATGAGAAGACTTGTGCTTTGTCTACAGCTTCCCATCTGGGGACCCTTATAATTTGGGGACATCATCTAGGTTTTTCTGTGGCCAGTGAGAATTTTACTATGGGCTTCAGCAGAGCCAGGATTTAACCCTTGCTGGTTTCTGACTCCCTTAAGGAAGGAGCTGCTTGAGAAATGCAGTAATAGCCTAACCCTATCCAGGTTTTCTATAGTTGCTATTATAAAGAGGAAACTGGTTTCAAATCAGCAGAAAAGGCAGCCCCAAGTTTTGTTGGATATTTGTGACATGACAAATGTGGAATGGTTGCCGGTCAGTCAGAAAGGCCTTAAGGTCCAATTTTGGCATGTACAGGGAGGGAGACATTTAGTTTCCAAGCAGACGTGTGGATGCACTGCACTAGGCCTGCAGACAGCACATGTAGTAGGCTATGCATTTTCTGGCAACATATGCAGCTATGTGCGCACACCCGTTGCACATGTATACCAGCATCAAAGGTCTGAGAATGTAGGCAGCTCAAAATCCAGGATTAACAGGTGTTAAATGGAAAAGGACTCTCCCATGTTTTAGCTCCTTCCTGTAGCAGGCCTCAGGGGTCTGACCCCAATGTTGGACACCCCCCTTGCTTGCCAAGCTTGCAGGGGCTGCATTTGCTGGCTTCCCTCACCTCCAGTGTCTGGCTTGCCAAGTCTTTGATGTTAACGATCATGCATGGGAGAAGCTGTCCCCTAGAGGCTGGAGTGCCTCCCTCCTTGGCAGGGTATGTGGGGCATCTCCACCCCAAGCTCCATCTCTTGGGGCTGTCTTTAAAATTGGTCTACATTATAAAGAGCTGATTACCACTGATAAAGTTATTAGAGCTTGTATGTGCCTTCATTGCTAAATATATTAAAATTTAGACCACTCAGCTTCGACATTTCCATATTAAAAATGTGGCTATGTCCTACCCCTTACATAACAGTTGAGTTTGTGACATTTGTTTGACCCCTTATCAGAACACATTGCATACTTTGTTAATCACAACCAGTCTTCATATAATAGAAGGACATGGTCTTTCATCAACACCTCCACCCTCAGCCACTTGGGCAACGTTGGAATTAACTTATCCGGAACAAAAAAAGGAAAGGCTGTTCATCTAGCCACTGGCTAATGGACTATGATATTTTAGCTCAGCTTCTTAGAGGTTTCAGATTTAATTTCCCTCTGCATCTTCAAATGACTGCAGCATTGTTCTCTGCTTCCTGTCATAAACTGTTGCTCTGAACACCTATGTTTGTTTGGGCAGAATGTGGTGGTGGCTGAGGGTGAAGTTACACCTTGCACTTAGACAATACTAAGAGCACTTAAAAGGTGAGTGTCTGCATGTTAAAGCCACTTAACTTGTGCTAAGTGCCCTCTGAGCACCTCAGTGATGCCACTTCAGGTGAGGGTTAACTCTCTGCTGTGCTACCTAGCTTGCATTAGGGTAACTTCAGTCTGCTTCACAGAGATAAAAAGGAGCAATTTGAACTGTTCCAGCACTCAAGGATGCACTGCTCCCAATCATCCACCTCTCCCCACCCAAAGCAGGGCTAGAGCCAAAGGGGCTCATGTATATGCCACAATTTTTGCCCTTGCATATGCTGCAACTGCGTGTCTGTTTGTACAAGCAGGATTTCCCAACACTTTAGAAGTCTTTCTTGTGCATTAAACTAAAACTTCTCAGATGTAGTTTAGTTTGGCTCACTGGGAATTAAAGCATCACATCCATGGATTCATTGTGTGCAAACACAAAGGCACTCAAAGACATGTAATGAGCCTCTTTGGCCACCAGATGGCACTGCAACTGTTTTGTAGTTCACCCATTTGAATTGCTTTCACTTTCGAATTGCTTCACTTTTTTAAACTAACACTCCTCCGCTGTGGTTGGATGCAGTTGTTTTGTTTTGTTTTCTTGTGTGGTTTGCCAGCTCCCTGCTTCCACAGCTGTGTGGGCATGGGGCGCATGAGGGGCCCTGGGCCGGGGGGGGCAGTACTGGACCATCCCGCCCTCCTGGCATTGGCCAGGGACCTGGGTTAATTTGTTTGAAAACCTAGTGCATGTAAACACACGTGACACTCTAAAATAAGCAAGTTTAAATTGTATAAACCCATTTCATTTAATGAGGATTAAAATCCGTGGTGTGTACAGGTGCCCCAGGTGTCCTGGTTCCTAGCCATGTCCCTGCTCACCAGCCCAGGTAGATTCTGTATTGATAGCCTGAGACATCTTGTTGTTCAGTTGCCAGTCACCTATCTGCATAGGTGAGTGGGTTCTAGGACCTTCATTACGGAACCAGGCCCCTTTCTCTCAGTGCTCGCCATCACTCCAGTTCCTTAGTCTGCTTTCTTGTTTTTGTTAATTGGCATTTTATTCTGACTGAGCTGGGTTGAAGCCTGTTTCACCTGCTCATTGGCTGCTTACCAACTAAACCACCATTTGGTAACAAATCACTGATTCATAAAATGACTGCAGCAGGGACTTTAAATGTCTTTACTGTGAACTTAGTTTGGCCCTCAGCATTGCCAGAAGGAGCATGTGATGTGCCTGCATAGTTGTGGAAATTCCCTTTTCGCAGTACAGGGAAGAGGGTATGAAAAGCCATCAAGTGGAAATGACTTTTCACCTCTCATCTGGTGATCTTGGAGCAGTTATAATAATCAAATCTCCTTCCCAAAGCAGGTAGGTACTTGTTATTGCATCTGCTAAACAGATGGGTAGCTAGACTATGGAGGCCAGTGGGGTTAGAGCGGTCTGAGGGCAGAACCGGGGATAGAAGCCAGGAGCCTTGGCTCCCATTTCTGATTCAAGGAATAGCTTGTGCTGTTGATACAAATCCTAGTTTTTCCCTTGCTCCTGCCCAGGCCTGCTGCTCTGCTCTTCTTCCCCTCCCCACCCATGTCCCCATACATAAAGGTTTCTCTTTGCAAGGGGAATTTGCTCCTGAGGTATTTCAGCCAAGCATTACCATTTCTACATATTGTTTATCCCAAGGGCTCTAGAAAGAAAGTTAGGATACCACACTGATGCACGTGCAGTAAGATTGGGATGGCAGGAAGGGACAGATAGGGAGGGGAACACACAATCTCTAACATCAGCAGCTGCTACAATACTTGTGATTTACAGCAAAGGGTAGAATATGGACACAAGGATGTGGCACCCCGCCGGACCATGCTCTACTGGCTGGGTAACACCATCACAGTAGAGTAATCAGGGCTCATGGTAGAGGTGCTATATTTTATTAGACCAACAAGATTTTTGCAAAAAAAATTCTTTAATTGAAAGCTTTCGGGCACAATCACCCTTCATCAGGCATCCGAAAAAAGGTTTTAAAAGTTCTCCTGCGTAGAACTGAAAATTCACATCTCATAGGATTTCACAGAGGTGTCAGTAGATAGAAAGCTCCTCTGGGCAGGCAGTTCTTAGCTGGTGAAGAGTCTCTCAGCTCTCCTGTGAGACTCTGTTATGATGCAAGTGACCTTGAACCAAGGCATGCGCAGTATCTCAGGTTTCAGGTGGTCACAGTTGCTTCCTCCTTGGGAAAATATGAAGAATTCTTAAATAGGAGTTGCATAGGAAAAAAGGCCTTGGGCTTGTGCTGCCTCTTTGCTTTTTTTTTGAAGGATAGTGAATGGCTGGAAAACTTTGTTTCTTTTCTTTTTTTCCCTTCTTTATTATTCCTCCCTCCCCCCTTCAAAGTAGGCATATTGTTCTCTACAAGAACTGGATGAATGTCTTGGTTTTTTGGACTCAATGATCTTCCGAGGCCCCTTTCAGCCCTAAAGTCTATGAAATCTAATGTCTATAAATAAACTTTTCAGAGCGACTGCAACTCTTTGCACATTCCATTTGAATTCCACAACTACAGTTTGTATTCAACAAAAAGTTAAAAATTAAGAGGAACACATTTCTAAAGTCACCTGGGTTTTTTTTCCTTGTCTTTTGGAAAAGCAGGCTGATTTCAAGAAAGCTCAAATACTTCAAAAGCCAAATGAAATGTTCTACTCTTTGAGCTGGAGAAAACCTCTCTCTAACTTGAATGGAAGCTTTTTCAAATTTTGGTTTAGGGTGAAGTTTTTCTTTTGGGTCAATCTGAATTGTATTTATTTCTCCATGCAGCTACTGAGCCAAACAAGTGCATTATTCATACAGCTGTAGTCTCACCAATATTGTCTTCGCTGGAGGACTGTAGAGGCCTGGAGAAATAGTGGGGCTGTAACATCCCAGAGGCTGAAGTCTGAGCTGTGCTTGGAGTGGAAACTCTTGAGGGAGTAATTATTCATTGTTTGTTCACTGTTGGTACAAAGCCTCCTAAATGACCATGATGTGGCTTCATTAGGACATACGTGAAGCAAGGTACAATTCAGCGCAGTCTTTGGCGCTGGGGACAAGACAGTGTCTTTTAGTTTTGCCATTAGTGAAGTGTTTGCCAACTGCCCTTTGTGTCGTCTCCACCTGTCCCTCTGGGTTCCTTTCTCTGTAATTGTTCCAGATGCTCCTGTTACGTGCTCTGCTAACCTGAGCTCTTGCGAGCAAACTCCAAATTTGCTTGGAAAATGCATTTTGGTTCATTTTGAGGTGCAAGAACACAGGCCTGGCTTCTTGGCTAAGAAAGCTGCTCTCCTGGCAGGCTAGCTGGTGCCAACACAGCTGTGGAGACTGGACTGCCCTTTCTATGAGCTCCACTTGACCTTTCCTTGCTCTGCAGTGCATTCAAGCAGCTGCCCAGAATGCTCATTCGACTAATTATTTAATTTGTCTCTGTTTGCAGAGCTAGGATGCCGTGTTAGCTGGCTCCATGGATGGTGCCTCTTTGTAAATACATGTATTGTGGAAGTATCAGCCACTCATAATCCAAGTCCTGTCCCTCCCGCTAGCTTATCCCCAAAGTCAGCACAACCGTTGTGCTCATAAAGGATGGTGGGGCCTCTTGCATGTTAGCTATCCCTGGTGCAGCAGAGGTGCACATTTAAGTCAAGTAGATGTTTTGGCATCTTGTCTCCTTGTGTCCTTGTTTGCTGACGTACTGGGGTTGGGTGGGTGGTGTGTGAGCACTAGGCTCCCATGTCTGCCACTTCCCTGCCTAACCGTGCCCCCTGTAGAATGCCCAGTCATGTCCTGCAGGCTAGGGGCAGTCATTACACATACACTGATTAAAGTGATCAGAAACTAGTTTAAATCTGTAACAGAACAGGTATTCAGTGCACATAAACCAGTTTGAAAGTGGCTTAAGCCAGTTTAAGATAAACCTGGCTGAATGTAGTATCAGACTTAACTGATTTGGGTCAAACCAGTTTATGCAACGTCTGTCCCAGACCCCTTGCTGGTTTAAATTAAACCAGACTCCCCCAACATCCTGTCATGCTCTCTGGGCTGGGCAGGGCTCTCTGTTCCACAGTAGGGCTGGCCCCTCCCCTCTGCTCCCTGGCTGCAGCTCTGGCAGAGACTGCAGGCATCTGCCTGCTCCCCACCTCCCTGTCCCCTCTGCCTGAAAGATGCCTCTCAGCATTAGCTAGCAGACCACACCCTGGTTATGGTCCGTGCTGTGACAGACAATACAAAGGCAGAATCAACAGGTAGCTGGTAATGTCCTTTCATTTTCATACTGGGGTGATAAACACTGTTATCAATTCCCTGCTGGGCTGCTCAGGAGGTGGGAAACCCCTCCCAAATCAGAGTGTCCTGCTGGGGCCTGGTCATGCCCCTTCAGCTCAGTACTGTGCAAGGGAAGGGAGAGCTGCTGTAGTGCCCCCTGCCTTCTAGCCTGAGCCACTGCAGGCATGTTCCTGCATATCTGGGATGTCTGTGAAGTTACAAACTGATCTAGCCTAGCCAGGTTAGACTAACCTGCAAAGATTGAATCAATTCAAGCTCAGGCTTTTTGAAAGTCTGCCCCTAGCCCTAGAGACACTGAGGCTGGTGCATGTGCTTGCTAATGGACAGGCAAACCACTGCAGCTGCAGTGGGCAATGTCTAAACTCATTCTCTGCCTTTCGATGGTACCAGCCCAGCAACTGCTCAGAGACATGCTCTGCCAGCCGTGCTCCCTGCCAGGGCACAACAGAATGTCCCTCTGGGGCTGCCCATGGAGGATTTGCGATAGCACCTGGCAGCATGTCCAGGAACTGGGTATTGCCATTGCTGTGTCTCTCTCCTACTGTGACTTCTGCTTTCACCCCAATGGCAGCAATCAGGGCTGCAGAAATGCCAGGTCCCAGCTTTCCCTTGGCCAGTGGGTGCATAACTGTGGAAGCTACTGCTGCCCACAATCGCCTCTTCATTTTGCTGTTCAGTGACTCCCTTGAATCTGATTGTAGCTGCCTACCTGCTCTGTTGACAGAGAGGGGCTCTTTGCAGTGCTTGCATTTAGCTTTAAATAGCCATCTTGGGCATCATGCCTTTTTGCCACTAGGGGTCTAACTCAGGGCACCCGGCCCACTGGCACAGATGTTCGGTAGCAAGCTCCATTTTGTCAGAGCCAGGTAGCTCGGATGAAAAAGCCAGTGCTACCCTGGCACTGTCGTAACCTGTAGCATGAATCGAGCCACCTGTCACTTATATTCCTATCCCTGTGTGCAGACAAACAGGGCAACAGACTTTCAAATACTGAATGCCTTTGATCATCAGTTGTTTCTCGTAAATAGAAACTATTCCTTCCCTTGCCCCCTGCCATTTTCTTCTCTAGTTCAGAGTTGCCTCTTTTCATTTCTGCTCTAGCTGCAGAGAAGAGTTGTTATTACACAGAGAGACACATTTTTAATGGCAGTGACTCTGTTTGCATAAGCAACAACTGAACAAGTGCTTTAATGCCTTCTGCGTCTCAAACAGCTAATGAATCAGGAAAATATTTCCAGTCGCTTTTTTCATAGCAGCCGGCACTGTGATCGGCAGCCAGATATATGGTGCTGCTCAAAGCGGGAGTTAGCTGCTCCCTGAATAATTGATAGCACTTGAAATTGCATCTGCAAATGAGAATGACAAGTGCATATTAACTGGGTCCCTTTCTCAATGGAAATGGGCTGTACTAAAGTGCCCTATAGCTGTGGTTTGTAAAGGTAGGTGCAAACTCAGCACTAAACCGTGGGAATGCTATTGAGGGAGAGCTTGACATGGGTTGTGTGTGTTGCTTTGAGCAGCAATTGGCTCTGGGAACCATAGGGGCAATTGGGTGCTTGACATGTTTATAAGGTTATTTTTTCTTGGGCTGTTCTGCATTGAATGCCAGGAGCTGATGTTGGGAAGCCTGATCCTGCAAGCCATAGAGATTCTGTTACCTTGCACCTATTTCTTCTTCGTCCTCTTCATTAGCGCACAGTGCATAATAAATTATAAACTTAACTTGTAATTATAAACTTAGCCTTTCCCTCTGCTAGAAATGGTGAATGCAGACCCAGCCCTGAAGTGCTTTACAGTCTTTAGAGCCGTGTTGGATGAACTGGAAAGAAATGCTGAGAGGAACCAAATTTTCTAAGGTGACTCGGTGAGTCAGAGGTTGAATCGGTAGAAGTGATTTTTTTATACCCACTTTTCTCTCACATGGGACAAAGTGTGGGGACATGGAGCCTGAGCACACCAGAGATACCAAGGAGCAATGGAGAAAGAGGCTTTACCCCATCCTCTGTTTTGTGGTAACTGTCCATGTTGTGTTCCTTACCCCGTGGTAACTTGGCTCTCTTCTGGTAAGACCTATGCTGACGTTAATCAACTGTGGGGCAAGAGTGTTCATTGGCAGAGCACCTGATGTGAAGTAATGCCTCACCCTCTTTTACCTCGCAGTAACTTGTGCGCCCAGACCCTGCGGGTCAGCCCCAAGCATCACCGCAGAAGTGCTGGGTGCTCTCAAATTCAGGTGAGAATATTTTAATGCAAGGCCTGGGGTCTTGAACAGCAGAGGTGTAAATCTCCACTGGCTACAGATGCAGCAGCACTGAAGTGCAGGTGTCAGGTATGCTGGGACCCAAATCCTGTGCAGGGGAAGGACTCAGTAGGTAGACTGTTACAGGAAACAGGCTGTTGTTCACTGCATATATCATGGCATGGACAGCACACAAAGAAGTCTTCAGGAGTGCAATGGCAGTGCCAAACATCATCCCTTTATATTGCTACCGTGGAGCTGCAAGATGTGCCTATACATGGTCTCTTGTGTCAGGTCCTGGAGCTCGATTATCCTTACCTGGATTTTGGATGAGATGGGGCTGATGCCCCCCACATGCCTGCACTGCCTCCTTGACACGCCAGGGAGGGCAGCTGGAAAACGTGGCTGGCCCGCTGGCTCCTGCAGCTTCTCAATGTGAGGCCATCATCACCTCCACATAGCCCAGAGCACATGCCTGGCATCCCTCCTCGCTCTTGCCCAGGTGTGCTTGCGGTGTGCTCAGTGCTGCTCCAACATGGCTAAATTGCTTAACTGCTGGACAGGCAGGGCCTGCTTCACAGTGGCATTCCCTGGGCCTGGGCAAAGGTGAGGTCCAGCTCACCTTGGATAGGGGCCTGTTCTGCCCCTCCAGGTGCCTGCCCTGATGCAAGTCCTTGTGGCTCTTCTGGCTTTCTGCACATAGTCTGAACCATCACAAAGCCCTGCACTTTCTCTGTGGAGAACAGCTGTGTTGGGGACAGTGGCTAGGACAAGGTTCTTCTTACCCCAGACCTAGAGGGATCACCTCAAAACCTTGGAGGCCTCTCCAGCCTCTGTGGCTTGCTTAGTCTTGGCGAAAGTACCCAGAAGGTTGCCAGTCAGGAAGGCACTGGAGAAGCAGGACATTGTCACAGTGGAGATGCAGGAGATAAGGGCTCCATTCCTAGGCACAGCAGCGGGGGAATTGGCCATATTTCTCAGTGTTTAAATCCATGATATTTGGCAGCCCAGATGCCTTGGAAGCTGTTCCCATAGCAGTTGGCTGCTCACGATTTGATGTCTCTTTGCACCCAAAGTGCTGGATCCTTGACGATGTGCCCCTTCGGCTCTCCGTGCCCACCGGGAAGGAGATGGCAGTAATGCATCAGAGTGTTCCAGCATGCTAGATTCCTCATACCAGTGAGGGCCTTGGGTCCTGTGATGGCACGGGCAGCTCCTGATCAGGAACTGACAGAGATCTCTCCACTTGGATTTCATCTAGCAGTCTTTCTTTAAAAAAAAAAAAAAGGTGGAAGGACTGTGTATTGAACACTGCGAAGAGAAGCTTGGTGGCAGACAGAAGAAGCGATGCATTGCATTCCTCAGGCAGCAATTTATCTGGCTGTAAAAAGCTGTGACTTATTGCTTTAATATTTCACCAGGATAGATGCATATTTCACCATGCTGGATGGAGAAGCCTGTTCATCTTCCTGTCCAAAGGGACAACAGCGACGCATCAGCTTGGAGCACGCTGCATGGGGAAATCAGAGAGAGCAGCAAGGCATCTAGATGTTATGCGTGGCAAAGTGATGTGCAGTTTTGCCCTTGTGTGGCACTGGTTTCTATCCTGGCCATCTTTCCCCTGCTTTGTAGATTCATGTTTGCTAAGCATTCCCTGGCCTGGCAGGCACTGCTCATGTATGGCTCCACAAGAGCCTAACCCTGCCTGCCTGCCTTGGGGTAGGTCTGCACTGTGGTTGAAGAGTTCATTGCAACATGAGTAGACATTGCTGAAGTGATGGGTAGCTACTTTAGGTGATAGCAATGAAGCCAACATGGCATCAAGAATGTTTCAGCCATCAAGAATGTACTCGGGGTCGCATGGAGGGAGTTGTGTTTTCACTGCAGTTGGTACCCAGGCTGTTTAGATGGAAGGTAGTGCAGGTGTGTCCACACCTGACTGCAGCATATCTTCTCTAAGAGGCTTGTACCCAGACCACAGAGATACTTATTCCAGGTGCTTAAGTTGTGTGCCTAAGTACCTTTGTGGATCTGGGCCTAGAGTGTCTAAAACTCAGGTACCCCATTGATTTCACTGATAAATTGGTTCTCATCATGCATGCATCAAGTGGGACTGCAGTCTTCACGCAGGGTGAAATGACTGTAGGCCGTTAGTGGCCAGGCCCGGCTCTGTTCTGTCTGTGTGATTGCACACCTGGGCTGGAGCACGTACGGCGGTGTCCGAGCTGTGCCAGGTGGCATGAGGTTGGCACGTGTGCAGTCAGGTTGGCCCAAGGAACTGTGAGAACCTGGAATATGCTTGGTGAGGAAGGAGGCTTGGGAAATATTAGCAGCTAAAATATCTACTGAGCATGTGTGAACTATGATGGGGGGGGTTTTTTCCTCCCATCCCACCAACAACACACACTCAATAGCTTAAACTCCCCTTGACATTCAAATAGACTCACTGAGACCATAACAGGCACATCTTTGTTCGAAAGACCTGCTCTGTTTTAGGTCTATGCTCAAAGCAGGGTGGCGCAGAGTTTTTCCTCAGAAAAGAAACCTGTGATGATTTAAACTAAATATTTTTCCCGATGCTGGGAGGGAAGGCAGCGAAAAAGATCACCGCTGAAGTTTTCCAGGAGAAACTTGAAGCCTCCAGTAGACCCCCTACATGGATGATATTGGTCTAGATGGCTCAATTTTGGCAAAGTTTCTCCAAAAATGGAGTTTTATTCGGGGGAGTGCTAAGCATCCATAATAGGTGGTTATACTAGCTCCTCCAATAATAGAATGTGGATGGTGCTACAGATGTTCAGAAACACGGTTGCGTTCCTTCTGTTGAGGAATAGATGGGCAATTAGCCACATCCCTGCTGTCATTAATTAGCTCTGTGTGCGTATAAATACCCAGCAGAGCTTTGGGAGAAGTCCATCAAATCGCTTAAATTTGACATTTGTTTGGCATGCTCTGAAATTACTTCCACACCACCACCTCCCCACCCCCCAACCTTCCTTGATCATATTCCTGCTCTGTGTGACCTTAAACAGGGACTGAGCTGGGTGCTTCCTTCCAGATGAAATGGGCTGGAAGAACTAGCTGTTGCAAATATGCACTTTGTCACTGGAGCTCATCATCAGCATAGTTGTTCTGTCTGCTGCCATGTGTAAAATAACAACTGTACTCGGCAGAAACTGCTCGAGCCCATTAAAGACAGAAAATTGACATAGGGATATAATAAAAAAAGGGAAATGTCAGACATTTCTGCCTCAGTTTCAGGCTAATTAGCTCAAACATGAAGCTAGGCTTGCAGATCTGTAATGCAAATGGAGTTGAGGCGTGGTATGATATGGAAGGGATAAAACAGAAGCGTGACAGGCTAATCTCTGCACACTTCGTGCACTGCAAAATGTGAGGATGGACACGCGCAGCCCAGGCAGCTGAATGGCTTTCTGGTAGCCACATTAGAGCAGAGGAATCATATGTCAGATGCATATGCAAACACACACACATTATCCTGCCAGACTATGGGAATACGAGTTCATGCCATCCACTTCATGATTATTTACTCATATTATGCAGAACAGTTGCAGGCTTCAGTGAGCTCACTAAATATTTATACAGTGACAGTGAAAATCAAAGGCATAGGAAGGAGTGATTCATGCCATAGAACCCTGGTGGTTTTCAAAATGGGGTTTACTGACTCGCCATAACAATAATAAAGGGCATGTGGCTCACATGTTATATGTAGAAACCCAGGTTTCAAAGCCTTTTAGAAACGTGTGTGTTTGGAAGGGTGAGGGGGTGGGGGTTAGGCATACCATTGGCCCCATTTTGCAGATAAAAAAAAGGAGACCCAGAGGAGCTAGGTGCATTGCAGTCTTTCCAACTAGAGTATCTAAAACTCAGGTACCCCATAAATCAGTGGTCCAAACTAGGGGAGAACCAGTGAAGCCAGATCCTGTGCCACCATCACCCTACTTCTCTTCTCATGTAGGATGGGGGGCATAAAAGGGACCACTGCCGAACCATCTGCAACGCTGGCCATTTCCAGGTAGTATAGAAGCCCTCGGCTGCCTGCCCTTGTTTAGGAGAAATCACAGCTTGAGGTTTTCTCTGTTGTAGAAATGCCCCTGCAACTGGGAGCGGAGGAAACACTTGGATTGTACATGAGATGGAAATTCCTCTTTAAATCTATGCAATAGCAGTTGTGTTTTATAAACATTTCAAAGCCTGGGCTTGCCAGGGATGGTCTCCTGGCCTTTCCTTTTTGGCATATTTTATTTATGGCTCTGAATGACTATTGCATTCCAAATTCTGCAGCAGAAGCCTGTCCACGCCAGTATAATGAGCTAGCAGGGCACACAAGAGGCAGCCTTTCTTCTTTATAGTTGTAAGATGCTGGATTGTGGCACAATTGTGTCCCGCCTTGAAATGCCAATGCCCAGCAAAGCCCCTGAGAAGCAGCACTTTGCTGTGTGGTTACAGATATAGAAGGACTCTGGGCCTGCGTGTCATTGCAATAGGCTGGGGGTGCCCACCTGAGTCTCATTCTGGAAAGGTTACTGTTGCCTGCCCTCCTCCAAGGAGGTAACCAATCCTACCGATGGGGTCCCATTCGGCTCTGGCAGGAGTGGATGCAGCTCCATGGGATTGTATCTGCATATCCCAAATCTTCTTTCCTCTCAGCTCACTGCATTTTGGGGGAGGCATACACTCCTTGGGAAGCAGTTGCTTTGCTTTAGGGACTGCTGGACCCCTTAATAAGCTGACACCAGCAGTCAGATGAGCTGAGCATAGACTTGCCTAGTACTCCATCAGGAAGGCAGAACAAGCTGCTTTTTGTGAGCTGAGCTCTAGAATTCCCTGCAAACATTTCCTTGGCTGGTGAATGTAACAGCTCAACCTTTGAAAACCCACAGGGTGCAATTGTGGGCTTATTTGAAGTCCATAGGCTGTTTGTCCCCTACATAAGTTGGATCAGGTTTTCACCCACATCTCCCACCAGAGCCCACTCAAATGCGCATATCTCCAGAATGCAAATGGTTCTTGCAACAAGCCTGGACTACTTGCACCAGGGTGGGGAGGGACTGACAGACCTTCATGGAGAGACACCCCACTTCCCTCCCACGATGTGCCAGACCAAAAGCTGTTGTGGGATGACATACCTAGGCAGTGTGGGGGTTTGTTCGAAGAGAGCAGATTGCAGTTGCTAAATAGGCGGGGGCATGCCAACTGTTTATAGTTACTGGGGGCTGATGAATTACAAAGAAGGAGAAGAACTGCCATGAGCAGAGCACAGAGATGTGAGTAGGAAGAAGTGGGTGAAAGTGAGAAAAGGAAAACGTGATTGAAGTCTTGGGATGACTTTCTTTGAGGATTTTCCTGGAGATACATGATGATAATCCTTTTCCTCAGTTTGCCTAAACATGTGCTGCACAGGGCATTAGCAGCAATGACCAGTCCAACCTTTGCCAGAGACAAGGAGAGTTAGGAACCCCCTCTGCCTTCCTCTCCCGCATAAGTTTTACCACTATCTAAATCTTGCACACTGAGTGAGCCCCTTTCCCTGAAGTTTGTCATTTTCCTTTTATGTGAAAACAGGCTTTATGTGTTGAATTGCTCCAGACAGCCGAATTTGCAGGCAGTGGTGGCTAAGATGTACATTTGTGTGCAAGAAATGGGTGCTCGTCTGCCAAATGGCCCATTAGCACGTACAAATGATGGGCTTGCATCATTAATTGGTGCCTGTGTGTATTTTGTCCTGATATTTGGCAGGTCTCCTGTCTTGGGCAAGCAAGAGACAAATAAGTGGCTGCATTTTGAAACCCTTCGTTGAATGTTCGTTTGGAGACTTTTGTGTTGGTCAGGAAAGTGGAGCTTGTAACTCAGGGCCAGTAATGATTTCTCACATTTAGAGGTCTCTGTGCAATTAGCTTAGTGTCAACATGATTGTTGGCCAGAGAGCAAGTTTCTGACAGCACAGTATAGAACAGGAACTGATTTCCATTTCTGTAACTTCATCCCTCGGTAAGAATCAGCAGCAGAGAGAAGTAATAGCCATAGCTGTACTCACTGAGCTGCTTGCAGTCACTGCGGAGATGCACCTAAAAGAAGCTGCTGAAAGCACATTTGAATAGTTTGACGTTTTCTGCCAGAGTAATCTCTCCATGAAGGGCTATCAAAGACCCTGGAAGAAAAAGTCCACCCTAAATCATGGACCCATCTTGCTGGAGGTGGTTGTATTGGACCATGGTAAAACCAGGAAGGATGGCAGGAACTTTTTAATTGCCTCTGGGGGGGTTGGGTTTAGAAGATAGATCTGAGCATGCCTAGTCAGTGCTCACAGTACAGTCTTACTCTCTAATAAGTGATTTGGCCAACTCAAAATGTATCATGGATGTTCAAGGGGGAAAACACCATGCCTATCTTATAGGGAGAGGCTGGTCATGCCAAAGGAATGCTTATTTGCAGTAGAAGCTTAGACTTGTGAAAAGCACTGTGTTTGAGGACTGAAGTATAAGCTTTTATGGAGCTGTGCGCTGGTGTGAGAGTGGAGGAAACTCAGGTAGGAGCCCAGATCTCTTCCTGGCTCTGCCACTGACTTGCTATATGACCATGGTTAAGACAGTTTGGGTCTTTGCACCTCATGCCCTTTATCTGGGGCACAAACTATGTCCTGCAGTCTGTGTGTGTATGTGGTATGTAGCATGCTAGAATGGGGTCCCAGGTGCTACTGATGTTCAAGCAAATGATAATCACCCATGCCTGTATTGACTAGTAACTCTGGATAGTCCAGAGGAAGAAGACTTCTTCTGTGATGCTGGAAAACATTGGCACCAGTGGAACCTCAATAACCACAACAGTTAACTATTTAACATTTGGTGTGGTCTTCTGGTGGCAATCCAGAATGGCAAGGCCATGGTGCTGCCCCCATTAAATATATATTTTAGGTTGGGTTCAGAGGAAACAGGCTGGTCTCTCAGACCTGTCTTTGCTCCAAGTCAATATACTGTTGTTTCTTTCTGTTTAGCACCTTAGTTTGTGTAGACTGGGTTTGTGTCCCATATTGTATATTTGATGAAAAACGACCTGCTTGTTGCAGTCCTGGTTTTGTGATTTATCTGTGATGCACCATGCAGCCTGCTCATGTTCTTTCACAGAGAAGAAGCTGCTGTGTGTGGAGCATGCAGTTTTGCAGTTTGGGGCTACTGGCCAATCCCACTTAGGGTCTGCACTAAGATCAGCAAAGGCCTCTTCTCCAGTGGGATAAACCAAGTGGAACCCCTCCGAGAGAACAGGACACTAGTTACCATCAGCATCACCTGACTTCCATGTATGGACTACTGTGTTGACTCTATAATGAAGTTTATCCAGGAAAAAAATCACTATTCCACCACCTGAGTGTGGATTTTCCTCCTGGTTTGGCAGAGCATCACCATCTTGCATTAGCTTCGTTTCCTGCCAAAGATGTGAGTTCCTCGGACCGGTACAGCCTTCGAATCTTTGCCCAAGCTGCTGCTGCAAAGAGAGAAGGTAAGGCTAGTGGTGCAATTGAAAATCACATTCACTCCTTTCAATGCATCTCCTTGACTCAGACTGACTTGTAGCAGAGGACACAGCATAGAGGAACCTGGAACTGTTTACCATCTGATGTGGCTGTGGACACATGAGAAAAGAGCCTGTGCATCCTGCTGCCCACATCGTAAGGGCATTGCCTGATCTCCTCTGGACTGCAGGTGCTAGAGCCAGGGAAAGCATCCAAGCTGCAGAAAGCCAAGCATATTTTCCTATGACTGCTGGGCTGCCAAGTGTCCTTGCATTCCCAGTGGCCCGTAAGTGTGAAGTAAACCAGGACTGTGCTCTGGGCACTTCGGGAACGTTGACTGCCTGAACTGAGAAACCAAGAACCTCTGGAGCCAGAAATAAAATGAAATGCGACCAAACTCCCTGTACAAAACATTTAGCCTGGAACTAATAAATCTATCATTGGCTCATGTAGGTTTCCACTTAATGTGATATTACCAAGAGTCATTGACTTCCTGTAAACTCCTGCCTTCCTCAGATTTTCCATCTCCTGCTCCTGCTCCCTGCAATGATGGGAGTGTTGTTGCCAATGGGTTTCTTGCCTCTTCAGGCAGCAATTCAGAACTAGCCAGTCTGTGTAAAAATGGTGAAAAGGCTACTACAGACCTAAATGCAACTAGGGCAGCCTGGAGCAAGCAGAAGTCAAGAGATCTGGACTCTCTTCCTAACTGCGTCACTGACTTTCCCCTAGCAACTAAGGGGGAGTCACAACCTTCCCAGGAGCCAGTCTCTCTGTCTGGAGAAAATGGGGACAATGCTACTTAAATCCTCTTTGTACAGAGCTGGAAGACCTTCCTGTCCATGTGCCAGGAGTGTCCCTTGGGCCCTGGGGGCAGTGAGCCAATATTCTGCTACTTGCACCACGTTAGTCTCAGCTAAGCTGGCAGAGCAGCACTGAACTAGAACTGGAGTGGTGTAGGAGCCTTGGGGTGGGCCTTTGAAGAGGTACACACCCCACCCGCTGTGGATAAGAGGCCCTTCACCTTCTTTTAGAAATGGCAGGATGATGAGCCATGACCCACCACATAGCTGGAGTGTGGGTGTCTTCTCAGTTTGGTTCTCCTAGCTCTTCTGGCCATTGTACTAGGCTGGTCCTAAGGATGGACTAGTCTTGGTAACCCAGATGTGTGTCTCCAGTAGAGCCGTCAACCTCCAGGCTTCCTTAGTGTTGTAAAGCTCTTCTGCCAAAGAGTGTCTATTGTGCCCCCCCAACAGCTCAAACAACTTCATGGCTGGACAACCATGCAAGCTGGCTGCTCCTGCCGAAATATTCCATTAAATCAGGGCCTGTTCCCTCCTTTAATATAATTTGATACTACTTCCCAAGCCAAGGTCAGTGGGATATTCCACCTATTCTTTGTCCTGTTTTTGACAGTCATTGTCACAACCTATAAACATTGCTCCAGGGCTCTCCTGAATACTATGGTCAAAAGATGGAGATGCAGTTTCAGAAACAGTCATGCTCTTTCCACATAGAAATTGGATAATGGATTCACCTTCTGGGGAAATCTATATTCTAATGCATGCCTGATCCCCTGCTATATAAAAAGGCTGAAGCAAAATCCCTAATACAATGAACCTTGAAATACTGGGAGAGTTTTGATCCAGTTTCATCCTTTGCAGCCGGTGAGGCCCCATACCTAGAGTCTCTGTGACCTTTAAATAAAATCCCAGCTCCAAACAGTGGTAAACTGAGGCATGGAGGCATTGAAACCATGGTCCAGATAACACAGTGAGACAGTGACAGAACTAGAGCCCAGGACCAAGGGCTGCTTTAACTTGCTAGAGCAAGGGGACTGCTTGTGTGGGCTTGATAGAGAGGACAGCATCAAGTTTGCAGCACCTTTAAAATGGGGGTGGGGAGGCATGGGCAGGAGAGGGAAATAGTAGCTAGCATTTGCCATTGTTTTCTTGCAAAATGTATTTTTTATGACTGCTGGGAGTTGGAAAGTTCCCTGGCTCTAATAAAAATGCATGCTGTCTGTGCCAGAGTAAGGCAGTTAAGACTGCCTGTGCATATTTTAGAAGAAACTGCCTTTCATCCAACTGCACTGTCAAGGAGCAGGCAGGGAGATATAGGGCTTGCACTGCCCCGTGACGGGTGTTCTGGGGAGATGGCGATCTGTGTCCTTTTGTGTTTTGCAGCTTTGCCGCTTCATAACAAATCCTCTTTTTCTCATCTCGAAAGGGTCTCAACTCCTTCCAAAGTGCCAGATGGACTCAAATGAGCTTCTTTCCATGCGAGGCCAGCTGCAGCACTGCATTACTGTCAGCCAGATAAATGTTCCAGGATCATTAGTCAGGATTTAATAACGATAATTTTTGGAGTGTATTTTCTGCAACCTGCCACCAGGTCACATGTTCCAGGTAGTCTCTGCCACTATGAGGGCTTGGAGTCTTTAAGCGATGCTCCTTGTGTAACCACCTGACTCCAGGAACTGGTGCTTTAAACAGTACATAAGATACAGAGAAAAAATATCCCAGACCTCAAAACTGCGCTATAAAATCCTGAGAGTTGGCAGCTTAGTGCTGCGCCACTGAGTGTGAATAGAGGAGGATCACTGGCAGTTCCCAGCTAGAGGGCACAAACTTTGACGCGGCCTGTTGAGCTTGTCCTTGGAGCGGTGTTGTACAGAAATGAGCGTGAGGCTTTCCGCAGTCTTGAATTATGATGGCAGCTTTGCCAAGGTAGCTGTTCCGGTGAGGGCTCAGCCACGTTGAAGTTGGTGATTGAAAATTGGTCTCTTCCAACTTCAGTTCCAGTGCACAGCTGAACTCCAAGCTGTGAGCCCAAATGCCAGTGTAGGCCCACCTCTGAGTTTGAGTTAATACTTGTACAAACCTCTCTTCCTCCTGGAGCTCCAGAGCTAAGCTCCAAAAAAAGGACTGGGGATGAAGATCTTCTAAACTCTGAGCCAGCTCTTATGCAGATTCCTTTGCAGCCTGAAGAAGGTCCCTTGACCCATATATGCATTGGCTGCCTTGACTAGGGATAACCCTGACCTTTGGGGAGCAGCTGGTGAGGGTTAATTAGTGTTTCTAAAGTGTTTATTGGTGCAGGCTGAAAATCAGATCCACTACCTATGTTTCTGGATCCTCTAGTGGCCAATGCAAATAGCATGTAAGCTAGACTCTTGTCTTCCTACTTAGATAGCCTGGTTCTTTAGTTCTAGCAGTTGAGATTTGTGCTAAAAATCTGGGGTTTTGTCTCCCCTAGCAGACCACATGGTGTTATTTATTTTTTAAGTAATATGGGGGTTTGCAGGATGGATCCAAGGAAATGGCAGAGGGCTTGGGATGGGAGGATGTTGTGTAACTTTGCTGGCAAGCCTGACAAACTGGGCCACAGGGTAACTCAAACGGCCTCTGTAAGCTGATGGAAGAAAATAGGTTTAATTTGAAATCAGACACTAAAGGGTTTTTCCCTAAAAAGTAATACTAATAATTTAAACAATGTAATTTTGAAGAATGGCTTTCCTCTATAAACATGATTCCCTGCAGGCTCCTTCTAATGGAACCTAATTATAAGCTGCCACTTCTCCTTCCTCTATCAGCAGAACAGCTCTGCTTTCCAGTCCTCTAACCTTGGCATGACAAACAATCTCCTTCTAGTTCATAAATGACCCCTGGGAATCACGTAAGCTAGAGTGTATTTGTAGCCATGAGAAAGAAGCTGGAGTCCAAGAAATTACCCATGAAACATAGGTACTCTTTTTACTTCCCATGCTCTACGTGTAATACATGCACATATATTTTCTCTTCCTGGGACTCTTGGCTGACATTGGAAGTGAGCTAAATGCTGCTGAGATCCACTGAGAAATTCTTCGCCTATCCCGCTCCTGAGCAATGCCTGTTAGTGGGCCGACCTGTTAGTGGGCTGACCTGTTAGTAATAAGGCTTTGGGACTTATGATCAGTGAGCCATTAGCTTGTCAGGAGATCCTGGCAGGAAGGAGAATCAACATGGAAAAATGTGATAGTGTCTACAGTAGTTGCTGTAATTTCAACTGCATGCTCAGGGTACTGCAGAAACCACTGACCTGCTGAGCATCTTTGGCAAGACAACATACAGTAGACACCTCCAGTCACTGGAGAAGTACCATCAGTGCTGCCTGTGGAAGATCTTTCGAATCCAGTAGGTAGACAGACACACTAACATTAGCACCCTTTCACAAGCAAGCACTGCGAGCTTCAAGGCGATGATCATCCAACATCAACTTCACTGGCCAGCCAAGTCACCCAGATGTCCGACTCCAGACCCCCAAAGCAAGTTTTATTCTCCCAGCTCGGTCAAGGCAAGAGCAGAAAAATAATTTCAAGGATGTTCTCAAAGCCAGCTTGAAAAAAATGCAACATTGGCATTAATTCATGGGAGGCTATCAACCAGGACTGCCCCACACGGAGGCAGAGTCTGGTGCAAGAATATCAGTACTTTGAAACTTTATGATGACAGCAGGAGACAGAAAAGTGGGAGCAGCAGAAACAGCATGTCACGGTCTGAATCAAGAATCCAAAGCGACTCACCCCATACGGAAATGTGCGCCCAAGTTCCCACAGTCCATCGATCCCAAATCAGCCTCGTCTGCCATCTCTGGACCCACAGATAAGGGAATCATAAAAGACCATCATCCTCAACTGTGAGGGACTGCCAATGGTATCTCAGTATGAGGTTATACCCCCAGCTTGCCCCTCAGCCCAACCTTTCTGCAGCCTATTTAGGACATCTCTCAACTTTCAGCACAGGAAGTCTGCTAGCAGCAGTCCCACAAATCTTAGTTCCCGATTTCCTGCCATCTGCATCCCTCTTTCTCCCTGTCCTTCCTGGAAGCAGAGACCAGCTTGGAAGAAGAGAATAGGAGTCAGCAGGTCAATTAATGGGGAAGCTTGGCTTTGCAAATAAGAAGCATGTTGTGGACTGCTTTGCTGTAGGCTACAAGGCAAGATGAAGACAGGGAGGGACAGTTTTTGGCTTGGCCTCCCTGAGATCAGCCACTAAGCTGACCCTAAATATGAGTGTAGATATGCAGCAAAACGATCATGTCCACCCTAAAACTAGAGTGGGTGTAGCGAAGTTCATGCTTTCTTCCTATAGTTTGTCCAGTGTCCCTCTGTCCAGACCTCTTGGACTATATGGACTCTCCTTATTTATTGTCAGTGTTTCTTTATTTTAGCCACAAAACACCTACATCCCTTGACTTCAGTGGGCTGGGATTGAGTCCTAGAGGAGCAGCAAGGTTTTAGGGACTGCTGTGAAACGGCAATTGCCACAACAAAGGAGTCACCAGTCCTGCCAGCACAGACAAGGACATTTACTTCGCTTTTGCATCTTTCATCCAGGCAGCAGGTTGCAGACGGAGCATTTGTCTTATTCAGCAAAAATACCCCCACTGGCCTTTTAAACATGTCTTGTGAACTGGAGAGCCCAAATCAGAAAGTTCCTGGGGAATGCACCAGTCATGCGGAAGCTTAATATACAGGAGATGCTGGGGGTGGGGGATAGTTTTCTTTTTTAACTTGCAAGGATGCACAGCTGGGATTTTGTCAAGCAAACTATTTGTCTTGCTCACAAAGTGAACATAAAAAAAAGCGTCGTGTCAGTGGTACTTTCCTGTTGGATTAGAGGATGCTACAGGAGATGATAATGTGATCAGAAAGTACCTAAGGCAGCAGGGGGTTTGAGTAGCTACTGATGATCATTGTTGCCTCTGGGCAATGTGTTTTGGCTCATTGCATTGCTGTCTTCATTTGCATCTAGGTGAAGCCTTGCACACAGTGGCTGCGTGCTGATTGAGAAAGATGCAGCTAGGCTGCTACCGAAAACCGGCGTAAAGAGATCCCGGACTCTGGTGAGCAGGACACATTCTCCCCTAACCCCTTTGTGCCTCAGAAACATTCCTCCTAAATCCTAACTATGGCTGGATTTGGTGCTATTCTTTAATACAGCACATTATTATGTCCCTGGCCTCCTATGGAAAATGTGGGCCCTGACCTCTCCGCTTGTTTTTCCCCTTCTGTAAAATGGGGTCAATACCTGGTCTGGCATGCTGGGTTTTTTTCCTTGACCACAAAGGAAGTGCGATGTGTTTTCAGTCTAGCTCAATTTTACTGGCAGGATAAGCTGTCCAAGTGCATATGAGACAAGTGCCTCTGCCATGGGAGAGGTACAGCCCCTCCAAGGCCAGGCACTGTATGGAGGGGTTTTGGTGATGATGATTCATGCTCTGGGGCCTTTTCTTGGCAACAACTCTTTGCTTCATTACTGTCTTAAATGCTCGCACTTCCTTCAGGGCTGTAAACGAGCTAAGTGGTATATCTCAGCAAGCTGTGGCAATGCAATCCAGTGCAGCCTCTCACCACCAATCAGGCTTTCAAACTTCCCCCTGCCTGCTCCCCCCAGTCTTATATGCCAAAGTGTCCACAACCTCCAGCATTTCTCAGGCAGGAGCTGATGCACAAGGAAGTAATTAGCAGCAGCAAAGAGAACAAGGTGACTAGAACGGAGAGCTGTAAACCCAGGTCTGCTTCTCCTCTGGGCATCACACAGTCTGCCTTCCCTGGGACGGCTGGGGACAAAAGCCACCCCAGCTACTGTCACAGTGAGAGGAGATGCACAGTCCCGCAAGGACTAGACCAGGCAAGTGTAGACACGTTATGACCAAACCGGTGAGAATGAGAGGATCCTTGGCAGGAGGTGCATTGTGTGTGGAACATCCCTAGGAGCTGGGGTTAAGATGCATAGGAGAGATCAGGACTCGAAAACCATCACCCCAGGCTTCCCACGTCCCCGTGGGTAGACAGCACAAAGTGGATGTGGACCTGGTACACCCACGGGAGGCAGGAAAGCCGGTTTAGGATTAGCGCAGTGGAGCAGAGGCCTACGGACCAGCTATGTCACTGCGCGGCAGTGGGGTGCTCTAACAGGTCCTGGTGTTCGTGCCTCCAAAGCCACTTCTGAAAACAGCTTGGGAAGGGCCACGGCTGCCCCCTTCCCCTTCGGAGGCATGGCGGCAAAGGCCGAGCTGGTGAGGAAGGGGGCCTTCCCCACCTCCTCTACCCTTTCGCTTCCCATCCGGCCGAGGGTGGCCATGATAGAGGACAGTCCGGTTTTCTGCTACTCCATCTTCTGTCGAAACGAAACCCAGCGCCTTGATGTCCTCTATTTTTCTCTTGAAGAAAACCAGGGCTGGTTGAGACAGTCTGGCAGAGAAAAACAGAGGACATCAAGGTATCACAGTTTCTAGGGTCGGAAGGGACCTGAGTAGATCATCCAGTCTGACCCCCGCCCTGGGAGTGCTGGGTCATAATACCCCCGCCCGATGTCTCTCCAGCCTCCTTGGGAGACCCCAGGAGAAGACAACCGGCCTGTCCCCTCCGACGGCCCCGCTACTCCGGCCGGGCGCTTCCAGCCGAAACCTTCCTCGGGCGGCTCCGGGAGCGGGGAGGAAGCGCCCCGGGGTGCCCCTGGCGCAGCCAGGTACCCGCCGGCGTGGGGCTAGAGGTGCAAGGACCGAGGACTCGCGGGAGAGGGGATTTTCTGCAAGAAAATATTTCCGGGGGGTGCAAAACCCCCGGAGCGAGCCCTGCGGCGG
>NW_017728926.1:14531889-14535027 GCF_001723895.1 Crocodylus porosus
GCCGCCCCCGCCATGGGGCCAGCGGGGCTCGGGCCGGGCCCGGGGCTGTAGCCGGGCGGCCATGGGCACCGGCATGTGCTCGCGGCGGCAGAAGGGGCTGCTGCAGACCGGCTTCTGCCTGGCGGCGCTGGCCTGCCTGGGCGCCGGCGCCTTCCTCTACGGCCACTTGCAGCGGAAGGTGCGCGGCGCCGAGGCGCTGGCGCTCAAGCACCGGCAGCAGCAGGAGGCTCTGTCCGCCCAGCTGCAAGGTGAGTGCGCGGGGCGCAGAGCGGCTCGGGCCCGGGGGAAGCGTCCCGGAGCGTGTGGCGGGGTCCTGGCTGCCGCTGGGCGCGGGCGCGGGCGCGGGCGCGGGCGCAGGGGGCTGCCCCCCTGCAGGGAGGGAGCCGCGGGGGCGTCTTTGAGAGCGCGCGGGCAGCAAACTTTGCCTCCCCCCACCCAAAAACAAACCCGTCTGCCAGCTTGGGAGAGGGCAGAGGTGGAAGGTGCACAGGGCTGCGTGTGAACTCTTCCTCTTCCAGACTGCCCCTTCCAGGCTTCCCCTCGCGCTGCCAAAACTACAGTCGAAAGCGGGCACCTCCCCTGGATCCTGACCCTGCCTGTGGCTTTTTTCCTGGAGGGGTTTGTTCCATAAGGGGAGCCCAGAGCCGCGGGCCGTGGTCCGGGAGGATGAGCTTGGCAGTAGGTTCATGCCAGTGCGTGTGCCTGCGCCAATCCCAGAGTCTCAAGGTCGAAAGACTCTTTGAAACCCATTTCTCCTAATAAATAATAGACGAGACTCCAGCCACGGAGGCCAGCTGTTTCTCAGGCCGACATCCAACGTTGCATCTGCTCCAGCCTCCCTTGCTTATTAGCGTAGCAGCTCCCTACCAGAGCCTGCATTGCCAGGAAACTCTGCAGATCCCAGCTCCGTCACTGGCTCGCGGGCACTCTTGCTCCTGGGCTAAGCTGTCATGTGTGCACGTGTGTGCAGCGTGTAACACTGAGCACATGGAGGAATGCGTGTGCAGTTTGGCGCACAGGCTTCTTGCGACCCGGGCTTTCTGTCCCCGTCAGCAAAGTGGGTGGAGGAGTTTCCTACACGTCTCCCAGGGGCGCAGGAGGCTGTAGAGCTGCCATGTGCTGCCTGTGTGCCCAGCGCTGCTTTGTGATGGACCCTTTCTGCTCATCCTTGTGGCATTTCCAGCACGAGCATCTTCAGCAGAGTCCCAGCAGCTGTCTGAACCCCCGGTCAGAGGCCGGTGCACACACAGCCCGTGCATCCCGCTGAGCACTGGCGGTGGATGGGGGTGTACGAATGGGCAGAGGCTCTCCATCTCAGGCCCTGCCGGCTCGGTGAGCGGGACCGAGGAAGCAAGCAACTCGGAGCCAAAACAATTTTCCATCCAAACAGAGTTTGTGCACGAAAGATGGAGGCGCAGCGAGTAGCCTGTTGCTGGCGCCGCTAACTCACTCGCAACCCACCCAGGAGTAAATACAGCCATTGCCATGGAAACCCTCTTTATTTTGAGAACACGGCCAGTTATTTTAGCCGGGGGAAAAAAAAACTTGGATTCAGGTTTGAGAAGCCGAGTGGCTGGGCACCTACGAAGCAGCGATGTGACGGTGGCGCATCTCGCTGCGGGTCTTGTGCGGTCTCCCCGGCCCTCTACCAGCGGTGTTGGCCCGGTGCTGAAAGCAGAAGGGCAGTCATCGGTTTTCTCGGGTTCTTCCCAGCTCCGTTGCTGCAGCTTTGAGCGTTACTGACTTCACGCCCCTCTCCGTTAAATAGGCACAGGATTTCACAGGGAGAGCAGGAGGCTGGAAGAGGCTGTGTTTATCCAGCGCTTTACATAATGCTGGGCATCCGTCAAGTATTTCCTGTTCTCCCTGTGGCCAGCACAGCAAGTGGTCAACGTTTCTGGCTCCCACGAATAGTTTTAAAGCAAAACACTGGGCTAAAAATTACGGTGGGGGGGAGGAAACATGGCAGCCTCCAGACCTGGCTGCTGTTGTGAAAGGAAGAAGAGCCTGGGGCTTTTCTCTGGGTGGGTACAACTCCTGCCCGACCTGCTGGGCCCAGGCTGGCACGTGTAACCCTGAGTGCTGGCTCACCCTCCCTGGCATGCAGGCGCAGGATGCAGCCAGGAGCTGGCTGGTCTTGCTAATGCTATAACTAGTGTGGGCTGCCAGTGAGGGGGCAAAATCCAGGACTTGCCCCTGGATGGCTCACAGCCCCACCAGTTGTCTGTGCCCCTTGTGATGCAGGGAGTGTGGCCGGCTCTGGGTACCCAGGCTAGACCTGGTATAGTGCTGCGTGACCGTGCTGGCACTCACTTTCAAGTCATGGGGTTGGGATCCACGAGACACGAGGCTGGAGAAGGGTTTTGGAGGCAGTCTGCCTGGATGCACGTGGGTGGCTCTTGTGAAGGTCTGGCCCCCACAGAGCCATGCAGTTCTGTGAAGTTTTCTGGCACGCGGCTTTAGGATCCTGTTCTCCCAACCCTCATGTGAGTGGGGCCAGGGAGCAGATGTCTGGCACGGATTCAGCTGCAGTTCCCTCCCTTGTGCTCTGACCTCTCTTCCAGACTGTCAGGTCCCCTCACATGGTAACCCAGCTCCCGGGCCAGGAGGATCCCCCACTCGGGGCCCCCAAGGCTCTGTCCTTGGGCCAATACTATTGAACATCTTCATCAGTGATGTGAACATTGGAGTTAGAAGCGAACTGGCCAAGTTCACTGACGACACCAAACTCTGGGGTAAAGCATCCACACCCGAGGGCAGGAGGGCGATCCAGGCTGACCTTGACAGGCTCAGAAAATGGGTGGACAAGAGCTCGATGGCGTTTAACACCGAAAAATGCAAGGTTCTCCACCTTGGGAGGAAAAACCCGCAGCATGCTTATAGGATCGGCTGTGCTACTCTGGCTAGCGCTATGGACGAAAAGGATTTGGGGGTCATGATTGACCACAAGATGAACATGAGCCTTCAGTGTGATGCTGCGGCTAGTAAAGCGACCAAAACGCTGGCTTGCATCCGTAGATGCTTCTCGAGCAAATCCCGGGACGTCGTTCTCCCCTTGTACTCGGCCTTGGTGAGGCCGCAGCTGGAGTACTGCGTCCAGTTTTGGGCTCCACAATTCAACAAGGATGTGGAGAAGCT
>NW_017728926.1:14535127-14538582 GCF_001723895.1 Crocodylus porosus
GGGGCAATGTGGTGGCTGCCTGTAAGTTTATCAGGGGTGACCACCAGGATCTGGGGGAACGTCTGTTCACCAGAGGCCCCAAGGAATGACAAGGTCGAATGGTCACAAACTCCTCCAGGACCATTTCAGGCTGGACATAAGGAAGAACTTCTCCACTGTCCGAGCCCCCAAGGTTTGGAATAGACTGCCGCCGGAGGTGGTTCAGGCACCTACTTTGAACTCCTTCAAGGGAAAGTTGGATGTTTATCTTGCTGGGATCCTATGACCCCAGCTGACTTCCTGCCCCTGGGGCAGGGGCTGGACTCCATGATCTTTTGAGGCCCTTTCAGCTCGAATGTCTGTGAAATCTATGAAATCCAGGGGTGACCCTCTGGATACATTGCTCCCTTTCCAGCGCCTTGGCAGCTGGCATGGGCTTTCTCTTCCCACCCCCCTCCACCCCCCAGCCATCGCTCATGATTAGAGAGAGCCGTGAGTTAATGCTGGCGCCTGCTCTGTTTTGCAATCTGCTGCTTTTCGCGTGATTCCCTGAAAGCAGCTGCGGCTTGGCATTTAGGGTGGGCGGGTGTCTGTGGCGGAGGTGGCAGGGAAGTCCTGGGTGGCTATTAGGGATGTGAATGAAGGAGGACTCAAGTGATCCCTGAGACAGAGAGGCTATCAGCAGGAGGAGACACTATCTGGGTGATCAGCTGTGCGGTGGATGGAGCCCAGGGCACATTACGGCGCTGAAGTTTGGGTGGGTCTTTGTGGGCTGAAAAAATGCATACTTTGCAGCAATGAGCAAGGCATGTGGTTGCCTACACAGCAATTGCCTTCACTCATCCTAGCAAACAGCACACCACGTCTACCTACAATACACCTAGGGCTATGCTGAAGCTTCACAGCTGCCGCAATGGTGCCCTCATAAGGGCTGTGTTGAAGGCAGGGAGAGCCCCACCACTCCTGCTCCAGAACCGCAGGCTCCTGACTTCTCGAGTTAAAGGAGGCTCATGTAGCTCTTTGCTATATAGGGCATATGTTACGTGGTTGCACTTCTTTGATTCCTTCCAGTGGGGTCAGGAGGAAACCGCCTTCCCAGATCACGACACCACTTTTTGCATCATAAACTGTAGATGTTAATGAAGGGATTTTTATTTAAGGCAAAGCACATGATGTCACTAGATCCCGAAGGATTCAGAACAGTCTGTGAGAGGAGAAAATAGCAACAGCCAAGTCGGCCTGACTTTCAGGGAGTTCAGTTATCTCCCCATCTGAACTGAGGAAGTGCCTTCCAAGAGGCCTAGGAGGGTCCTCAAGGCAACAGGTGCATAATGGCAAGGAGCTGCCAGGAAAAGAAAGTTGGGGGTAGGAGGGTGATCTTTTCTTGAACAGCCAGCCTCCGCACACACGGAAAGGAGAACATCCTGGAGCCCCAGGAAACGGCAGGCAGAGTCGGTTCTATTCAGCAGCTCCCGTCTTTGCACTTCAGTCGCTTTGGCAGCATGTGACACTGCTTTAGCCCTGGAAATCTGGCCGGACTCCAGCTTGGGTAATTACTCTCCAGCCTCCCTCCTATAATTGCAAATGGCTGCGGAGTTCTTCGCTCCCTCCCCTCTAAGGTTGCATAGAGGGACTGATAAATCACGGCTGTGTTCCACCCCAGATGTGGGGGAAGCGGTTCCTTTGTGCGGTTCCTCGGAGCTTTCTTTGGGCAAAGTTTGGTCCCTGTTTGTGCTTATTATTCGGGACAGAAGGCCATTCTCTGAGTGTGAGGAAGGCTTCTCTTGATGCTGACGGGCCAGGAGAGCCGGGGGGTCCATGTTTGGATCAGAGCCTGTGCAGTGTGAAGCATGCATCTTGCCTAGAAAAAGGCCTAGCTTGCCAAGCCTGCATGAAGATTTTTGGATCCGCCCGAGTTTCCCCATTTGTAAGATGAGGTGAGTATCCCCTGATGTCTCACAGCAGATAGAGGCTGCCGCAAATACCTGAGTGCTCGCACACACGCTGCTGTGCGCTCCAGGTCCATCCCCCTCCCCGTGATGCCATATGGCTTCCTTGTAGGGAAGCTGTAGCTGTTGTTCGTGTGCGCCGTGTGTCTTGCTGTGCTGCGAGTTCTGGCAGTGCTGCGGTGTTTACTCACCCTCGGGGACGTTTGATCTTGCCTCGCTTTGGTTTGGCTCCCTGTGGCCTGGGTTTCTAACGGTAATGCACAGTACAGATTTCTTGGGTTGGTGAATCCTGGCGATCTGTTGCTCCAAATCTTAAATCTACCCGAGTTTTGGGAAACTGAATGCAAAGCCTTCACAAAGGAAAGATCCTCTTTGCTCAGATACAGTAGAGGTCCTAAAAGCAACAGATGCCATCAAAGGCTTATCTCCATCGCAGACCATAGCAGCCATGACTTACTGCTGTAACCCTATGTCCAGTCTCTCCCCACTCCACAGCTCTGCTACTGTCCCTCTCCAGTACTTTCCTTCTCTTAACTCGGATCAAACCTTGAGTACCTGGTGGCAAGGGAGGACCTCTCAGCAAAACGCGATGTGGATAGGTGGCCTTCTCAAGACAACAGTGTCACTGAGCACGGCTTCTAAGGGTCTGCTCTGAAACGCCCGTGGTCTGTTGCATGTTGGCTTTGGTGCACAGCGAGCAGGGCAGTGGGGGGACGGGGACCCTCAGAGCAATGTCTCTGAGTGAATGGCTAAGGAAGTGCATCTAAAAATAGAGCTGTCACCAAATCCTTGTGGGCCCAATGCCCGTATTCCAACTTGCTGAACATGCACAACTCAGGAGAGCAAGAAATGCTTCCAGGTCAGAAACCCAGAGCTCCCTGGACTGAGGACAAGCTTGAACGGAAACCTTGGCTTTCCGTCTCTTGCCTCCGGAAACTTACAGCAGGATGTTTTGACTTTGGCTTTGGTCCATTTGCTCTTATTTATTTGGAGAATTGAGCTGACAGTCAAGTCACCATGACTGTGAATGTTACCCCTGCTGATTCCAGGACAGCCTTCAGAAATCAGTCTTCTCCCTCTAAAATCAAGAAGTTGACTTGAAAGTTATGGAGGAACTTCTACTGCCCCTCTGTTTTGACTGTAGAGATAAGGCAACCAGCATTTGCTTTGTAGCATGCTCCAGATTTGGGTTCCCAGAGGCCTGCTTCAGACCTCCAAAGCAGCCTATCCAGAACTGGACACAGTGTTTGTAGGGAGTGGTGGTGCCTTCATGAATGGTGCATGATGCTGCCTCAGGATGTGAGGACATTTGGACCGACTAATAGACCCATTAATTCCTCCCTGTATCTGCCCTGGTGACCAGCCCATGGTATCTGGTGTCTGTTGGTGGGATGAGGCCCCTTGGTGGAGATCCTGTTATGATAGTGAGTAGGGGTTAAGTCCTTCTGCCTGGTTTGCAAAGATTCAGGAGCAGACTTACATTTCAGGCTTTGGCGATGCAATGGGGGTAGACGCGGGTGCGTGTGC
>NW_017728926.1:14539532-14594903 GCF_001723895.1 Crocodylus porosus
ACGTAGCACTGCCGAGCCTATAAGGGTGCTGCAGGTTTTTCCTCCCAAGGTGGAGAACCTTGCATTTTTCGGTGTTAAACACCGTAAGGGCTAGGAACCATACGGGCTAGGAACTGAGTATTTGTTTTAACAGAAAGTGGAGAGGTTCCCCATCATCAGAGCAAATGCAGGAACTAGGGTGTGAGGAGAAGTGATGAATATGATGAGATTTAGGGCAAAATAGCAAAATCCCGGCAGCCCAGGACTGTGAGATGTAAAATCCTGAGCTGCATCCCCAGAAAGGCCAAGTAAAATGCCCCATTTCAAAAGTGGCATTATCACAGCCTTGCTGGAAGTCCCTGATGTCAGTGTCCAGCAGCTTTGACAGCGTGGCCTCCTGTGTGTGGCTTCCAGATATGCTGAGTATCGGTTCCCATCCTCAATGGGAGCATTCGGTGCTTCTGAGTGCCCAGCCAGCTTGGTGAGTGACTGCATAGGGCTGCTGGGGTTGTGCAAGCTGAATCATGGGGGTCAAAGCTCTCTGTCTATTTTGCTGGTTCCTTTTGCATTTCTCTCCTGCGTCACAGTGAAACCATCAATCCCTGTCCCCTGGCTGTCTCTCTCCTGGGTGTGTTCCTTCTGGCTCTTGGGCACTGCTGCTATTTTTGAGTTTCAAGGCCAGCAGGAAACTGATATTTTTATATATATATTTAAGACAGAGGAAGCATTTCTCTCATTCCAAATGTGGCCTAAGTTCTTGGCTGCGACTGACCTAACGCCGTCCCTGACAGAATGGATGGTGCCTTTTTTTTTTTTTTTTAAATTGTGTGTGTACTCCGGTTGTCCCAGCTGAGTCTGAGCACTAGAGATAAGCAGCGGTCCCTGCCCTGGCTCCAGATAGACAAGGTGGAGGGCAGGAGTGGTCACAGCCCCTTTTGTGAAAGGGATGTGGAGGTAAGAGGAAGGCTAAATACATGCCATGGGGCTCACAAGGAGGCAGTCAGCGAGCTGCGAGCTAACCAGGGATCCCAGAGCCCCGGCCCAGCACTTCCACCATTAAGTCCCAGCTACTTCTTTCTCCTGCTCCTGTAGGACTTGATCTCCTCTCTCCATTCTCTCTCTCTCTCCCCGTCTCTCTTTCATGCGTCGCTCAAGCCCTCAGCAGACAAGACCAGCCTGGCAGGGTGAGGACGGATCCAATTGACTGCAGCTGTCAGGCGAGGACGTTAGTGTTGTTTAATTGGACAGGGAGACGGATGACCTAACTCTGCTCTGGCCCCGGCGCTTTGTTGTGGGCCAGCACACAGAGGGCAGTGCCAGGAAGTGACAATGCCGGCCCTGTGCAGCGTTAGATGTGGAATCTGGCTGCAGCATCTCCCTGCAAAGCCAGTGCCTGAAGGTGAGGAGTTTGGATAATGTGGAAGCTCTTGCATTGGGCCAGGATAACTCCTGTAGCCCTCCCCTGTTTTTCAAACCCTTTCTCCTTCGGTGGTTGGAAGGGCCACAACTGGTCAGCTGCCCTCACTTTATGGCAGAGATGTCTATAGAAAGGTCAAAGGTTGGCCTAGCAGGCTAGCATGGTGTCTAGCCAGGAATGAGTGACAGGGCTTACCTTACTTCCAGCTGCCTTTGACTCCGCACCTGAATGGGGAGTCCAACTGGGGCAACCTTCAGCTGAGTTAGACTCTTGATCTGGAGCCATTGCAAGACCCCAGGGTTGCACTGCCCCCATGCTGGATTGCTGTTACCTTTCTGGGCTTTGGGTTTGCTGTCTTTGAACCAACACAGATGAGCCTGGCTTTGAAAAAGGACCTGGGGCTCTGCAGGTAGAAAGGTGCTGCAGGAGTGAAATGATCCCATTGGAGAGTGGCCCCTGTGCTCATCTGAAGGTGAGCACCCAGTGTGAGCAGAGGCTCTTGCACTGCCACTCCCATGCCCCTGCCCTCAGGGCAGCTCCAGCTCTGCAGGTGTATTTGAAGCAGGGAAACAGCCAACTTATTCTGGTGGTAGTGACATTGGGCTCCTTTCAGTTAGTGGGTGAAAAGTCGGATCTGGTGATTGAGAGGTTCCCTTGGGTGTTGTGAGGAGACTTGAATCCCAGGCCCAGCTTTGTCACTGACTCACGCTGTGACTTCAGGCAAGTTGTTTCTCTGGCGTATGCCTTAGTTTCCCCATCTGCAGGCAGGGAGGCTGTAACATGACCTATCCCAGTGGGGAGGGGGTGAGCCCAGAGGCTCTGTCGGATCCATTGCAGGTGTGACAGAAGGGATGGGTGCCTACATCTATCTTTAAGACCAGCAGGGACCAGTGTGATCTGATTTCCTGTATAATCCAGACCAGGGAACTTCCTCTAGGGATCCATTCCTGCATCAGTTCTGTAGGTCCTGGATGCCTGGGAGCATCTCCTCTAAGAAAACATCCCGTCTTGCTCTCGGGACTCTAGAATCACATGTGCGCGTGCACACGCAGGCTCTTTTCCCCAGCAATGATCGACATGAAGGGCTCAGTGCAGTGGGTGGTGGCACGTGATTTTAGCCAGCCACCAGGCCTCTTCTCTCCCCTCGCTGTGTTCTCTCAGGCTCCAGGTCATTGCTGCTGCATGTTCTTCCCCCTGGTATTGAGCATGTGTGAGAGGTTTCTGGAGGCAGGGCGAGCATAGCTACATTTGCCCACTTCCCTAGACAGAGCGGGGAGGTGACGGCCTCTGGGGATTGATTAGAGACATCTGGGGATTCTGGCGGTGGCCCGTGCACTGTGTAAGGCTGGAGGGAGGGAAGGCTTGGCGGCTGGGAGTTGTGCTTTGCATGCAAAGTGAATCCCTGTGCTTTTGTCCTTTCCCTGGAGGTGACAGAGCATCACCCCCATCTTCATGTGTCTGGAAGTGACTCCTTACTCTGCCGTTGGGCTCCAAATTGCAGCCCAGAGCTTACCCCTACCAGGGCTGAGTGGTGTCTTTGCATATCGGGCCCTGGTGCAGCGAGCCGCGGAGCATTCATGTTTTACAGCGGATTAGAGTCCCCATCCATCAAGAGGTTTCTTTGGTGCTTCCTCCGTTGTGTGGCTAAGATTCAAACCAACCCCCACTGCTCTCCTGTCTCTTCCCTCTGCTCAGGTCACAAATGCTGTTTTGTGCTGTTAACGGGAGTGCAGCTTGGTTGGTGCATTTATCCTCATGTCTGCTTAAATGGCATTAGAGAGCGGAAGGAGCCAGGCAGGAGAAGCATTTGTCCCACAACCTCCTGTGTTGCAGAGCTGCTGACTGGGGAGGCATGGGTCAGCTGGAGTCTCGCAGTGGGATCAGACTTGTTGGAGGAAGGAAATGCGTGATTTGGCAGCTGCCCTCCTGGACAAGGAAAAACAAACTCCCAGGCCTCCCAGATCAGACTCCCAGGCATGTCTGTGTTAGGGAAGAGGGGCCAGCACACTGCAGACATCCAGCCAAAGCAGCTTGTTTGCTGATACTGCAGCAGCGGGTATTGCACATGAACCCATGGAGTGTACTGTCCCCTCTTAAAGCAACAGGGATTGGCTCAGGGCTGGTATGCAGCAACTGCTCTCCCCTCAAATGTGGTGTCTGTGTAGAGATAATACTTCTGGGAGACTTCCATCCGCCACGGCTGTGCTGTCACCTGAACACGAACAGTAGAGAATAGCCTTAATTAATGGCCTGGAGAGTGGCTTGATCTCTTCTTGTTTAAGGCAGAAGGTCAAATATGGCCCTTGCAAAATGACCACATGTGATCAGAGCATTGGTTTTTCTGTCACTGAATGGTGGCACCTCCTACCCTGTGCCAGTCGAGTGCTCCTGGAGGGCACACCTGGACCTGCCTGGTGCAGCTCTCAGGTCTTCTCCAGAAGCCTGATCCCATTTTACCTGAGAGATCCAACCTGGCTGCAGGTTGCCCTTTTCCCCAAGTGAGCCCCAGCCCCCAAACCGAACTGGGCGTCTGGGAACTGGGAGCCTGAAGTTCCAGTCGAAGCTCTGGAGAAACATTCAAATAAACAGGATGTTCCTGCTTGTGTCTGGCACAGTCTCTAGGGCCTGATGGGCCCTGCCCTCCTTGAAGGACTGCAGGATAGGGGCTGCTGAAGAGATATACTGATGCACCCATATAGAGGGTCATGGCTGTAGCTGGAAGCCAGCGCGGTGCACAGACTTCATCAATGCCGTTCGTGGGAGAATTAGACAAGTTGTGACCATTTCTGGAAATCCAGTTGCCTAGCATATTCTGATCTTTCCATCATTGCTATCAGTGTATTTACAGCGGCTTTCGTTTCTTCCCTTTAATGTTGCATTACACCTACAGTTGGCCAGCAGTTTCTTTGATCCCTCCCAGTTCTTCGGACAAAGCGAGAAAGACTGCTGCAGATGTGAAATCGCTTATTAGATGCTCCCAGGAGCTGAATGAAAATTTTTCTTTTCGGAGATCAAAGGGCTTCTTGGAAAGTCAAATCGATGGCTTGGGCCACGTGTCCCAACGTTGCGGCCAATGTCATGACCCAGGCTCAGACAGTTGCAGGCTGCCAGTGGCTGCGCCAGGGAGCTCGTGGAAGGAGGGCGGGAGGGAGCAGAGCAGAGCGGTACGTCCGGTGTCGTGACGGAGCTCCAGCTCCCAAGGCTCCTCCAGCCAGGATGACGGTGATGCTCCGCCGATTGACTTTCACTTGCCGTAGAAACAACTTGGCAGCGCAGCCCGGTGCTCCAGTCCAGGTGGCCAGAGCGCCTGACTGTTAACAGGCTTCCACAGCACCTGCTGCACGATGCACAGCCAAGGGGGCTGGCTTCAGGCTCTTGGGGCTCAGGAAAAAGGGTAGATGGAGGAACACTGACCTGAGCCGGATGGAGACTCTTCGGGCCACCAGTGAGTCAGCTAGTACCATCCTCGTCTGTTTTTGTAATAAGAAGAAAACACGATGGCAAAGACAGCACTAAGTAAAGTGAGCCCGTCTGTCTAGTTGGTGTGGGCACCGTCGTATTCATCAAACCCCTTTGCTCAGCCATTGTCCTTGACATTTCTTGTCAAGGAGGTTTGCTGCCTGCCTTACCAAGGGTCGCATTTGGCTTCAGAGCTGCATAGCCACGAGCCCTTGGCACTGCAGTGGGTGCGTTTATCTGCTCTGACCGCTTCTCCTGTTGTGGGGAGGCACCTATGAACACCCAGGAGCTGGCCCCGATAAACACCCGTAACTCTTCCTTCAGGCTAGTTTTACAGGGTCCTGGATGTGAGTTTAACCTGTTCACCTCACCTGCTTTGCAACCGTTCCTCAAGCTCGCCGAGGAATGGATGGGCATTGGCAGAGCTCTCGTCTCCCCGGTTTTTGCCTATGGCATGCCCTAAGCTGGTACTGGCATTTCTGCTTTTGTGCCTTGCATTTGTGTACAGGGCTTGAAGGGGCAGCTTGGGGTGAGTACTGCCTGCGAACAGAGGGGGCTGGACTCAACAGCCCAGGGGGCTCCCTCCAGTCTTGTGTTTCTTCATAGCAGCGTCTTGCGGTAAATCACATTAGAGATCCCTAGAGATTTGGCTAGAAGGGCTTATTTTTCCTCTTTACCAATGGCAATTATAGAACCTCATCTCCTAACTTTTGCTCGGGGCAGGAGGATGGGACTCTAGTGGGCATTTGGCCTGCGTAAGGACTGAAGGATCTGGCACTTTAGGCAGCAAGAACAACTAAGCAACTCTCCCTCCCTGAGTTATCTGAGTTAACTACAGTTTAGATTATAGACGCTCCCCATTTATGACTGAGGCAGGGTATGGATTGGTTAGAAACTCCTATTTCTTGCCTCTTGTTCCCATAAAAGCACAGCCTGCAGAGACATGCTCTAGTTACTCAAACAAATATATCCAACGAGAGAGCGTTTAGCAGGCACACGCCTCTTCCCTCTCTCTTTGTCTACCCATGGACTAGCCGTGGCACTGGGATGACTGGCGGGCAGATTGGGAAATCTTGCATAATTATTGTTCTTTCTTTGCCACCCTGTAGGAAGGCCCTAGTGCCCGTAAGGTTACTATGCCTCTTCTCTCCCTCCATGCCTCCCTTTGTCTTCATTTGCCTCCTTGCTGCCCTGGGCGGGGAATCGCGGATGTACCCACCAGACTCACGAGGTTGGAGTAGGAAAGGACCAAACAATGACAGTAATTGTGAACGTTAGCTCTTACAGCTGATCTCCACATCGCTCAAAATCAGGTGCCTACGCGCAAAGCAGGAGGGCTCTAGTACCACTCCATACAGCCACGGACTGACATGTCTCCGAGTGCGGGAATTCACTCCGAGGCACTGGGGGATTGGAGCTGCCAACCAGCGTCCCCTCAAATTTGCTGGCAGGCCTGAGGCCCTGCAGAGCCCATGCATTTCTTTCATCACTGACACCAGCTCATTGGCACTCGGAGCTGAATCCTTGACTGTGAAAATCTCTTTTGGCCAGCAGGGCTCTCAAATAAAAGCTAGAACTGAAAATGCAAGAAGGAACGAGAGCGTCTCTGTGCTGTAAAATGCCTCCAGGGGCTCTCTCTGCTTTGCTGGCTGATGGTGTCGACTCATGTCAAACTTAAGAAGAAATCATGTCAAACAAACTTGATCTCTGTCTTTGACAGAGTAACTACTTGGACGGGAGGGATGAAGGGAATGCTGTGGATGTAGTGTGTCTGGACTTCACTGAAGCTTTTGACAAGGTCCCACATGCCCTGTTCATAAGCAAATTGGAGAAATGTGGGCGAGACAACACTACCGTGAGATTCATAGACAGCTGGCTCACTAACCGCAAGCAAAGGGTAATTATAATGGACCCATATCAGAATGGTAGGAGATTTTGAGTAGAATCGCATGGGGGCATGTCCTGTGCTCACTACTGTTCAACATGTGTAATGATTTGGATGCTGGCATAAAAAGTTCCTTGAGCAAGTTTGCCAGGTTTACTGTGCAGTTTTGCTAAGAGCTTAGGCAACAGATTTGTTAAGAGATGGTTTGGATAAGAAGGATCCTGCCTCGGGCAGGGAATTGGATTTGGTGATCCAAGGAGAAGGCGGCACAGGGTAACACAGGGCCACTACAGAATGGACTAGGGCAACTTATAACCGATAGGATGGAAAAAGCGGAGCTCTTAAATAATGTTTTTGCTTCTGTTTTCCCGGACACAGATACAAATACACCTCCCAATGAGTCTAGTCTGGAGGGAGAGTAGTACTAATCCACTGACCTGGTGAAGGGGCACTTGGAGGGGTTGGATGTATTTAAGTTGGTGAGCCCCGATGATCTTCGCCTAAGGGTACTAAAGGAATTGGCTGATGACATAGCAGAACCACTGGCGCAGCTGTTTGAGCGCTTGTGGCACTTGAGACAGGTCCCAGAGGACTGGAAAAGGGCCACTGTGGTCCCTATCTTCAAGAAGGGGAGGAAGGAGGACCCGGGTAATTATAGGCCAGTTAGCCTCACCTCTATTCTCAGCAAGACCTTAGAAAAAATCGTTAAGGATCACCACAGAAATCTATGAAATCCCTGGCGGTCCCCTCCAGCCCTTCTTTATCACCTTTTGCTTCTTATTTATGTAACGTGTTTATTCATATAAATAATAATGCAGATTTAACTTGTCCAGCTTATTTAGAAAAAAGGTACTGTTTCTTGCTCTCCTTTACACCTCAAATTCCACCTCTGTAGCGTAAGAATAATAATCTGACCTAGCTCATGTTTATAGGCACCAGTTGCATCTGCTGGTTGGAAAAGGAGCTGCTCAGGGCTCTCATAGACCCTACTTCGCTCAGAAGAGATTATTTCCTGCCGCTCACCTGCAGAGCTATGGTATGTAGGGATGAATGGGCTCTGTTCTGCGTGGTTGGTGCTGATAATCGAAACGTTTCTGAGCTACTCAAACGAAGGTGTTGAGAACGATGTTAAAGGGATGCATTTCGCTTGCGTTGTTCCATGAGCAGGTGCTGTTTTTTTAAGCAGCCATTTCTCTATCCTAAGACGAAGCAAGGACTCGTGGAACTAAAAGCCAGATGCTAAATTGTGTCGCTCGGCTCTTCTCTCTGTGTTTACCCTGTGCATTTGGCAATACTTCGCGTCTGGCCAGTTTCTCCCTCTGTTATAATCCAGTATTTCCTTTTACTGGGGGAAAAAACTCATAGAAGTATCATTGGGAGAACAGAAAACCCCTTATAAAGATTTATTTTAAATGAACATACACATTTAAGAAAAATACTTGTTTCCCATAAGCCGGATTTGAGACTCCACCAGGAATGGAAGTGTTTTGAATCTAGCTTTCCTGCGCTCCCGTGTTCATTTTGCCAAGGGAGCCCCTGTCAGGATAAATCTGGCTCTTGGCTGTTCGGATGCTGAAATAACCGTCGACTGTAAATATCCCAGACCAGCCTCCTCTGATTATTAGAGAGTGACTAAGCTTTGGTAACTTGTTAGAAGAGACGGTTTCACAGGGGCGGGAGAATATGCTATAAAACATGCTCCCAATAAAAGCCGTTCCACGATGACACTGGCTTGGAATTGTTTTCAAGAAAACCATCGGTCACAATGCTGTGAAAGGTTAAATACAGTAAGGACGGGGCCAGTAAGGAACTGCTGCAGGGAGACTCAACACAAGGATTAATTGCCAAGTGCAGGGGGCTGGACCTGATGATCTGTAAGGTCCCTTCCAACCCCGAACACCTATGAACCTATGAAACCCCTTTAAGCGTCTCCGGGAACTAAAATGGAAAACAGCAGCCTTGTTACAGAAGTTGAGCAGCCAGTTTGATCCTTCTCTGAGCATGTTATCCTTCTGTTGGGTTCAGTGGGCTTTTTCCAGGAGAGTTTGCTCTTTTCGTTGTTGGCTTGGCCTCTGAAGGGTGTCCGAGTCCTTTACACAGTTTACATAGACGCGGGCAGATTTGCAGCTAGCGTGACGCGCTGCAGCTCCGTCAATGCATGTTTTATGTTTTGATGGCGCCCTGCCAACGTACAGAAGGCGAGGACGTGCCTGCTGCGAGGCGAAATGGTTTTAAGGCACGTTCCCACTTTGTGGGTGGGACAGAGCAAAACTGCAGTATAAATGGCACAGCGCTACCATCTCAGGCAGGAAATGGAGGTTACTGTATCCAATAGAAACTGCACCCGGCCCTGATATCAGTGAGGCCTCTCGGTGCTATTACAGTACAAAGATTAAGATCCAGTGACTGAGTTATTTGATCAGAATAGAAGTCTGCAACGGGCGAATGAAGCCATGAGCTGATTTTGCAAAGATTAAAAATTGCATGTCTCGCTCGAGAGAAAAACACCTCAGCTGGAATTGTAGAAATGCTCCGGAGACTAAGGTTTTCTAAGCATTGAGTCTGGACCCGATGTCCACAGATGAAGCTGGGGGCCGAGGAGGAAACCCAGTTTACTCCCTGCCTAGGCAGCCTAGTAGCAAATAGGGTATCTTTTATACGAACAGTGGTATTCCCCATACTTTAGGTTGCTTTATAAAGCTGCCCCAAACTGTTTGCTAGCTCAGTCATGAAGGTTTACTGACCTCTCTCTTCCTTTTGCTGTGAAAGAATTAAAGCTATACTCGGCACTGCTCTTCAGAAAGAAAAGCTAATAAATGGATAATGCAGAGTCCCTTCGTCTGATGCATACAGCACGGAGGATCAAATTGCCAATTAGGGTGGAGCCTCCAGAATTGGAAAGGAAACGGGAACCAGCAGAACATGCCATGACAGAGCCTGACTTGAGTTCAGGCTGTTTTGTTTATGACCACTTATGAGATCCAAGTGGCTTGCCCCCCACCCTGCCCAACCATTTTTTTTTTTTTATTAACGAGTCTTCTTTTTATGCCATCTTCAGAAATGGCAAACAGTGGGCTCTGCCTTGGCCCTTTTTTCTAAGCAGGATTCAAACCCTATGGCTCTATTTTTCTTTTAGCTGGAAGCCTCATTCAGGGAAACAGAGTTGCTTTTCCAGTTAGAGCACTTGCCAGCCTACAGTGTGCTCAGGGCTTGCAGGTTACCTGGTGACTAATTTACACTCCTTCCTGAAAGTCCCTTTCTGATCTTTCTTTCCTCTGCAGACAAGGAACATCCCACGTGCCCTATCATGATGTTATAGCTCTGCCATTTAAATTCGCCATCTGTACAGGTTTGCGTGGTCTCCCTGCAACCCATCTGAATCAGTCACGAGGGCTTCCAAAGAAAGCTGCCCCTAGGTTTAAGTGGCAAGGACAAACTGCACTGCGCAGGTGGGAACTGCAGCAGGATGGTTTCCCATGAGCCTTGGTGCAATGAGTCCGGAAACTCGGGCACCTGTTTTGTTTCTGGTGATAACACTAGGCTATTGCATTTGTCTCATGAGCTGGGCAAGAGAAGCTATAATTGACCTTCCAGCTTCAGCCAGATTTGGAAGAGGCTGTTCTCTCTGGGCGCCTGCCAACCTGCGGTGTCACAGTGCACCTGTGTAATAGGGGAAGTGGTTTACAGGTGTGAAAAACAAAGCATAGGAAGGTGAAGGGATGTGTTCACGTCCCAACAGCCAGACAGAGACAGAGCCAGCCTGTTAGTTTGTGCTCTACTTCCTCTTTGCCATTTCAGGCTGGCTCAAAGCAGCAGTGAGTAGCTAGGCGAATGCCTCACACAAGTGAGTGCTGTTACTTTCTTGGTCCCGGTCCCTTGTCTGCCCGTGTCCGTGCATGATGCTCATGTTCCAGCCCACATCAGTGATCAGCTGTGCATGTTTGCAGAGGGCCGTCTGGTTTGACACAGATCGGGCTGCATTTCAGTGCTTGAGTGACAGTCCCTGTATGTCCTGACTGAACAATACCTTGGGATCCTTCAGGTGGAAGAGAGTTGGGAAAAAAGTCAGAGAGAAGTGAACAGGAGCGGTAGAGGTTGCTGAAGAACTGGCTCTGGTAGTGGCTTCTGAAATGGGATTTTGTTAGTTTTATACAGCTGACCCAAATATATGAAGGTCTCACTGGGGCCATAGGGGAACTGGATTGCTCCTTCAAACAGCACCTTGCTTTCAAAGCTGGAGGCCCTTTCAAACTTGATTTAAGTCTCTTAACATGACATTAGGGAGTTTCCAGATTCTGGTTGCTGGAAAGGGGGGAGAAGTGGGATCTTTTCCTGCGGTATTTGGATCAAAGACAAACTGGTTGGCTCATTCAGGGCCAGATTATCATCTGGCATCAATCAGTGTTGCTCTGTTCACAGCAGTGGAGGTATGTTGATCAGTGCTGCCTGAGGGGGGGTCTCTCTGCTCAGTCTGCACTTCCTTTTCAAAGCAGCCCTGGAGGTGTCCTGCCCTGGCCTCCCTCCTTGAGCCACCCTTGAGGCCCCGTGTAGCAAAGGACTGGTGGTGCAGGATCCCAGCGCTGGGCTGTCACTTCCCCTCAGGGTCTCCGCCAGGGAGTGCAATGCTCCAGTGAGCTGGGGTCTAGTGGTGCCCTGTGTGCTGTGCAGAGAAGATGGAGGAGAGCAATGTGTTTGAAGCTGTACCAGATTGCCACCTCTTACATCGGTGCCTGGCCTTTTCAGTCCCCAATAGCCCATCCAGGCAGCTTCTTTCATCTCTGTTTGCTGTTTGCATGTTTTCCATCTGTCTCTGTTCTCAAAGCCCAGATCTCGGCTCATTCCTCTCTGTGCTTTTGTAATGCAGATAATTGAACCTTTGAGATTTGCAGTCCAGCCAACCAGAAACTTTGGGCTGTTTCTAGACTGCTGATCTTATTTGTTCCTTTTATGCCTGAGTCATGGTCTCATGCACCTCCAGTCAGTTGTGATACTTGGTTGCTGTACCTGAGCTGCAATAAATTAGGACGTTGTGGCCTGTCATATCCTAGTGCTAAGTACAGTGGACATTAGGAGAAAAGACCTTCTGGGATGCTGAGTCTGTTCCCTTGGGCACCTCAAGCCTGCACCAAGACATGGCCTTGGAACAACGCTTTCCATGTGCACACATTTGCCCTGAGAGAGGCCTGGCTCTGGGGAAGGAAAGCAGGGGAATACGTAGTAGCCTCAGTGTTTTATTTCCTGTTTTCCTTTTCTCTTTGTATCCCCAGTGGTGTACGAGCATAGATCCCGACTAGAAAGGTCCCTGCAGAAAGAGCGAGGGGAACACAAGAAGACAAAAGAAGGTGAGTCGCTCTCTCCTCTCCAGGAGCAGAGGTGGGTGGCAAGCCTAAGGGTCTCTCTAGGGAGCAGCACATGGCAGGTAAAGCAATTGGTACCTTTGTAGTCCTTGCTGAATCCTTGTTATGAGGTGATGAATAGGAATAACCCTATTTTACAGATGGTGGGACTGAGGCTGTCTGGTGAAGGGACTTGCCTATGGCCCTGGAGGGAGGAGGTGCTGGGAGATCAAGCCTGGAAGTCAGTGGCTCCTACTCATGAGCTCTACTGTCAAATAATGAGTCTTTCAAGGTGCTTGACACCCATAACTTAGCATCTGAATACTTCAAAGCCTATTAACTTGGCCTGGCACTTGGCCAGGCTTTTTTCTTTTAAATGAGTAAACGTGATTGCCTGGCAGCGCAGCTTGTTCTCTGGCACCAAAATCAATATGGCCATTATGGGGCCGGTGTTTGTAAGAGTGCTCCAGATCCATTCAGCCCCATATATGCTTATTAATTGTAATAATGTGAGCAGCACTGTCCTGTGCTATGGAGGCATGCTGCAATTGGTAAGGCCGTCTTTTAAATTCAGTCCAGAGATTGAGGCAGAGAAGGATGCATGCAGTAGGACAGGAAATGAAAAGCAGAGGGAGAGAACTCGTCTCCTGGGCTGAGTACATGCCGGCTCCCCCGCTGCCTGTAGCTGAGGGAGTTGACTTCTACCTTCCAGGCTGCTAGACGAGGAATCTCCTACCTCGCACCAGGATTCAGGTGCCTTTCTGGTGATGCTGACATAAGGCCTCTCCTGCCACAAAGCTGTGACTCAGTGGTTGACTAAAATGTTTCATATCTGGCCCTTCGTATCTAGAGTTCCTTGGTACATTAAGCCACTATTGAATTAGGAAAGAGGCAAATGGGTGGTGTGGAGCCCAAGTGTCTTGGTGCTGCCAGCATCCTTGTGCTCCTCCTAATGATGGGCTTTGCTCCACATTCTGATTTAGCAGATACTTCCCTCCATGGGAGCTTCATGTCCAATGCTTTTACACTGCAGGGTGACTAGCGCTGGCTTCAGCTTTCCGCAGCTCCTTCCGTCACTAACCCACATGCTCTTGTCTGGGAGCTACATGTGGTAAAAGGCATCGTGGCTTTCTGGCTTAGTCCCACAAAGTTGGCAGAGCCAATTTTGCGATCTTCTGAAAGTCAGTACTTGATGCAAGCTTTTGTATTTGGTCCCATGCTGCCACCTCTCCCTGCTCATGGTCGCCATCCACCCTATGCCATCTGCGGGTGAATATGGGCTCTGGGAGGGTGGCAGGCAGAGTAACTCTCATGCAGGGAGGGCCTGGCTATTCCCCCCTTCCTCCGTTGCCCCATCTAGGTAGACCTGGGGCCCAGCCACAGTGGCCCAGACTACAGGTCAAACTGGCATAAGAATACATGACCTGGTGCCCATGCCGAACTTAGAAACATTTTGGTGCAGACTGCCATACGTATAGTTTTGGTGACCTCTAGTCCAGCCACTGCTTCTCAGACAATAGGTCAAACTGCCATGGAAATGCAATGGGTTGACCTGGTGCCTGGCTGCATGTCCTGGGACTGTAGGTCAGCCTGCCATAGAAATGCAGCAGGTTGACTTGGTGCCTATTCTATGACACATCTGGACAACACATCCTGGTATAACTGATCTGCCTCCTACGATGATGTCTGTTTCTACCCTGCTTTTCACAGCTCTGAGAGGTACCTAGGAAAGATCTCCTGCCACGTAGAGCTTACAGGCTCACTAGGCAAGGTGGGCAGTGTGGGAGAGTTCATGGAGGCATGGAGTGGAGGATGTTTAGCAGCACAGCTTTGCCTTTTTCTGCAATGGGAGTCCTTGAATGAAGGATGCAGGCCTTGCTGAAGTCATTCTGGGCAGGGCTTAGGAGCACCCAAAGTGCCCCCGGCCTGCATCCTAGGGGACAGCCTTTACTTTTGTCTTTTATGTGGAGAAAAGGGCTTGCAAACAGGCTCTCGATCATTAGATCACATTCCCAGTTCCACCGTGGATGATGCACCAAGGTGACTAGATCAGGTCCAGTTAGTTCAGCCAGGACGGGGTCTTTCCCCAAGCCTCCCATTTGAAGAGGAGGCTGCAGCTTCAGGAGATGAATGATGAAGGGCCTGCAGGAGCCAGTACTTCCTTGCTGGGAAGTGCAGAGGGGATAGCTACTTTCATTCCAGAAGACCCTGACATCTGGTACAACCTCTATGCCACCAAAATGCAGCTACTTCTGGGTTGCGCAGTGGCATCTGTGCAGCACGCCATGCCGGATAAAGGAAAGAAGGGCAATTTTGGTGACTTAGTAGGCTGCTGGAATGAAAAGTCCCACAAGGTGTTTGGTTGCATAGAGCCCAGAGACCCGCTATACTATTTAGGACTCCGAAAACTGCTTGTATTCCTTCCTGCTGGGTCACAGCCTTTTGATCTGTTTTCCTTTCTGAAAGGATGAAACAGATCCTGGAAAATGCAAACTCTTTAACCTGTCTCCTCTTCTGTCTTCTAGATTTTTTAGTATATAAATTAGAAGCTCAGGAAGCGCTCAACAAAGAGAAGGTAGGTACGATATGTTCCTGAGAGAATGTGCGCGTGTGTGCGTTTGCGTGTGTGCTTGCACATGCATACACATCCAGGGAATATCTCCTCACTGTTTCCACCTCTGCAGTCCAGTACCCAGCTGAAGGCATTACAGATATAGCAGAGGAGGGAAGCCAGCAAGATGAGCCTGGGTTTCGGGCACCATTTGTGATCTCTGATGTGGGAGGCGGAAGGGCGGAAGAGCTGCAGCTTATCAGGCCAACCCTTATTGTTGATCTGTATGCAGATAGCTTACGGGGTGTCCCAGTCACCAGCTTGGGAGGGCCCATAGAGGCCTGCTCAGCAGCTTGCGGTAAAGTGGGGTGGGTTATCTCTGCAGGGTGTGCCTGGCTTTCCAAACCCTGCACTTCAAGGGGGTTTCTGCAAGCCATGTGGCCCTGCTCCTTACTCAGTAGCAGCATTTATGGAGGCTGGCTGTAAAGTCGCCCTGCCTGAGGAGGAGGGGATGTTTCTCTTGGGGGTGAAAGCTTCCTGGAATGGAGATGAGCCTCCATTGTCATCCTCTCCAGTGCCCCCAGCCCTTGCAGAAGAGGGGGTGAGGGCTGTTTGGTCCATGTGCAGTGAAGCAGCAAGGAAAGAGTCAGTGTTGGTGGATTCTGACAGATCTGTATTGCTCAAGTCTCTAGGAACACGGACGTATCGACCTTCCTGTCGGATTTTAGGCTCCTTTATGGGGTGGAAGTGATGTGAGTCTGGCCCAGCCCAGGATTTCTGCCCTGTGCCCATTCCTGGGGGTGGTTCAAAAGCCTCCAAAAGGCAAGCACGCGGCTGCTGGGGCCAGCATGACATCTCCCTGCAGTCCGCCAAGTGCCATTTAGACAGCCGCGCAGAAGGCCAAGGGGAGCTGAGCTGTGCATTCACACCATTGGCAAAGTTAATGGGGTGTTGGGAGTCACTCCAATGAGCTGGAGCAGCAGTTCCCTTAGCTGGGACAAAAAGACAAGGGCTGCTGATCCTCATACCCCTGGGCCTGAATGGTTCACCAGCCAGGGTCAGGAAGAAATGCATTGCAGGGAAATAGTATAACCCACTTACTTGAGCTCATAGAGTTTCTTTCCTTTCCAGAAGCATCTGAAGTTTGCCACTCCAGGCATCAGACTAAGTGGAACTTTATTAGTTTGTTCCACGATGGCTGCTGGATACCAGGCAGTTGTCGAATTAGCATAGCGGGTGCCCATGCTAATTACACGGATAGCAGTTGTGTGTCCCTGGGGCTCATCTGGTGCTCATATTTTATGCCCTATTGAGTATTTACCCTCTAATGTGAATTGTGGGTTACACTGGAAAATAACTCGCGCTGTGCTTACTTTGCAGTTCTGCAGTGCTGCCTGGGAACAGGGCTGTGCTCATAAAGCTGTCCAAGCATAGACCACCCCCCCTCCCCGGAGAAGTACTGGTGAAAAGACAAAGGATTGTGTCTTGATGTTTGTGCCCTGCCCCTGGCGAGCTCTGAATTCTTTTGCAGGAAAAAGCCAGCATTTGGGCTCCACGTTTTGGATGTAGGATAGGGAGGAGGCTGAGGTATAGGGGTGTTGGCTGGGGGAGAAGGAAGAACACACTCGGAGGGGCCAGCTTGGAGAGGAGGTGGATGGCAGCAAATCCCCCCCACATAAATCCGGACCCGGCAGCTCAGCGACTCCACGTGTGTTGCAGGAACCTCGCTATGTCCTGCTGCCACGCGAGGAGCCAAATGGTGAAGGAGCAGGCAGGCAGGACAGGCTAGTGGCAGCGTAAGGCTCTGCTTTACTTAAACTTGGGCAACGTCTGTGCATGGGCAAGAGCTCTGTTGCGGTGTCATCTGCCTCCCTGCAAAACCACACAGTCTGGCTCCCAGAGAAGCCCTGGCTATACAGAGCTCCTTTGGCTGTATAGGCTTCTGCTCGCTGTGCGGGCCTGGGGTGAGAGCTAGGAGCCAGAGGGCATTACTCTGTTTCCACTGGAGGAACGAGATCAAAATCCTGTCATCTTAAATCTCTTTGCTGACAGCAAATCCCTCTGGGTGTCTCGAGCTAGAGTGTGATTTCCTTTTACCCCAGCATAACATTGGAGAAGTCAGTGATGTACCTCTAGATTTACATCACTGTAAGTGAGACTCAACTGGCCTTTGACTTTATAAACCAGAAAAATATCATCCTTCTAATGGGCATGGCGCTTAGGTCTTTGAGGGAAGGGAGAAGTTGCTGAGTGACTGTCATTAATTATTTTTTAAGCAATCCATTCCAGCAACACTCGTGCCTGATGCAACCTATAAAACACCGGATCGTATCCAGAACACCTCCTGGGCCTGCTAGCTTCTGTGGATGTGTGCAGCTGGTCCTGCAGCCGCAGTAATGCTTGCCAGTGGCTTTCCCCTGTCTCTGCCCCTCTTGTCTTCTAACAGCGGTCTCTGATCTTTGTTGCAGCAAGATTCGATGAACAGATATGGGGCCCTCAGCTCGCAGCACAAGATCCTGAAGGTAAGGGACGTGCATGGTTTCACCATGATGCTACCTGCCTGAGGCAAAGTCTCATCTCTTTGAACTGCACAAGAACTTGATGAAAGGAAATTTGGGACTTCCAGCTACCAGCTGGCACATAGGAGAAGCTAAGGGTCTCCTGTAGACAGTTGCCATGCTAGAGAGGGTAGGTACACTTCAAGTGCATGGTGGCCCTAATATACATGCACAGCTACACACGTGGTAGTTAGGCAGCAAAGGGCATGTAAAGACTCCTGTTGCTTGCATGGGCTCCCGTAAGTTAAACCTCATGCCTGTCTCTCAGTGACAGTCTTTGTGGGGCTGTAACAGGACTTCCATAGTTCAGGATATTATTTTCTTGAGCTCCCATCGTGAAAATTGTCCCATTCCCTGTCACTCACCCTATGGGGCTAATGGACCGTGTTTCGCTAAATAAAGAGGGGTTGTGGATGGTGGTGGCTGAGCACGTACCAGGCTGAGCACACATGCCTGCGACATTGCTAGAATATGGCTCCTTCCGCTACAGCGCACCCAGCGAGACTATCCCTTAAATCTGGGGCACGGACATGGGGCTGGGTTGCAGTAACCTTCAGCACAATGGGGTTGTGTTTCCCAAGGAGAGTCGGCCCTCCCACTGCCTGCGAGTGTTAGACTGAAACTCTTGGAGTGAGGAACTGCAGTTTTCTTTTGTGTTTCCCACAGTGTTGAGGATGCCGGGAGCACTTAATAGCGTTGCATCGGCATGTCACAGGCACAGCTGAGCTCGCCTTTCTCAGGGGGATAGAGGCTGAGAACATTAGCTCAGGCTTGTCTGTCTGCAGACACTCATTTCCAGCCCCATTTTTCTTATCTGCCTCCCTTCCCCCCCCCCCACACACATTTTCTCATGCTTTCTTTTTATCTGAAAGGATTTTTATTTTTTAATCAGAATTTAGTGCTGCCACACCGAGTTGGTTGTCAGTGTACTCGGGTTCCCATGTCTTCTCTGTCAGCAACCCACTATGTGATCTTGGAAGTCCTTTACCGCAGTAGCTCTATAATGCGGGGCTCATGCTCTGCTCACAGGAGGTCTCAGAGGCTAAATCACTGTGTGAAAAGGGGCCCTGAGTCCTTCAGTTGGTGTTCAGCCCTCACCCGGGTTTCAAGGCTGTCTCTTGTCCTATTTTATGAGCTGCCAAGGTACCATGGGGCTGGTGCACAGGGGATTGCTACGACCATAGCATCTAGTGCAGTTTCCCAAGGCTTCCTGAAAGCGACTGGCATGAAGGAAGTGGCCTGTGATGGCTCCTTTGCTGCCTGTTGTCTGAGACTGGTTACAGGCCACTGGGAGGGAGCAGTAGCTGCAAGCTGATGCCGTCAATGAGCCTATGACCAGGGCTCATTGACAGGGGTGCAGATTGTGCCTGACATCTGATTACCTCTCGGAGGTGGTTGAATACCAGGGCAATATTGGGATATAATTATGCCTGAAAACTTGTCACCAGGCAGTAGGGAGGACACACTCAGGACTAGTTAAGGAAATGTGGGCAACATGTAGCTTGCCCGCTTTGCAGGGGCCAGTGTCTGCCTTCGGCTAGTAATAGGGCAACTGTTTGCTTTCTATGTTGGGCCCTCGGGGCTGATCTCTATGGCCCCTCTGGGAACACTGCCATGATAGGCACTTGCTCCCACTCAGGCCATGCCAAATCCCAGCAATGAGGCAAAGTAGAGCAGCACAGAGAGTGTGCCCAGCACCACGGTCAGGCTGTCTGTATTGGGCAGGCTTCTTGGCACGAATGCCGGGCACCTGGGTACTGCGTGGAGGCAGCATAGACACCGTCTTATTATTCTACCAGTGGGGCATCTCCCTGGAGCTTGGCTTGGCTGTGCTGGGGGTGCTGAGGATGGGTTGTGATGGGAGACAGTTAAAGAGCCCTTCCAGAGCCCAGTTGGCCTCCTACTGAACTTTTCCTCTAAGCTAAACTGAGCCCCAAATGCTTGGCTGCAGTTCCCCCATGGCGCCTGTGTCCAGGCGTCCCCGAGTTCACCATGCCCCAGAGGAAGGGCAGCATCTGTGGGGGAGGGAGTGCCCCACTGAGCAGCTGCGCCAGGGGAATTGCAGAGCTAACCACAATAATTGGGTGGGGAATAATCAGATTATTATGGCCTGGCCCATTCAGGACTTTCTAGGAAACCCATCTCTGTGCTGTGAGCAGGCTGATGGACAAGGCAGGAGCATGTTGTTGCACTGACTTAGCTTTGCAGCATCGTTTTCCCCTCTCCAAGAATTAGACTACAAAATTAAATAGGCAAAATTCCACAAAAAACAGAACCGGAGGAAGAAGAACCAAGTGGAAACCCTCCTGCAAATAACGCCACGCAAGTTTTGCACGGGCCCAGGATGGAAGTGGTCCGCAATCCTGGGGTGCCCTTACTCCTTGCTGCCTCCTACCGTTCCACCCTTCCTGGGGAACTTGGCTGCTTAGCCCAAGAATTTCACTGCACTTCCCAAATTAGACCTCAGAAAATCCCAGTGAAGAAGACAGTGCAGGGAGGGGGAACTGAGGCTTAGAGACAGGCAATGCCTTGCCTAATGCTGCACAGGTTGGGACTAGAACCCAGGTCCTTTGGCTCCCCATGCTCTGACCTTAGCACTATATTGCTTTCCTGAAGACCAGGCCAGTGCCTTTTCTCTTGGCCCTTGGTGTCCTCAGGTTGAGGATAGCATCCTGCGCTTCCAAAATGCCAGTAATTTGGTTGCATCAAGTGCAATTCAGTATCTAGCAGGTCACCTCTCAGTTGGGAGGTGCAGCTGATTCATGGTACCGCCCAGAAACCATCTTCAAACTACAGAGAATAAAGAGGAACTTGTTTTGGCTTTCTAGAGGAAGGGGCCTGTATACTAGAGATGTGGCTCCAGGAGATGCCATCCCTTCTGGATCGAAGCCATCTCTGTCTGATTAATGTTTGCAGCTGGAAAGCTGGTCTCCAAGGTGCAAGATGCCTGGCTTCCTCCAAAAATAGCAGCAGCAGCTGCCCGTGTCTGGATTCCTGCTGCCACCACACTTCGTCTTATGATTTCCATCTTGTCGAGCAGAGATTGGCTATGTTGGTTAGCTTCCCCCGGCAGAATGCAGTCCCCATCCACAGTCCAAGAAGATCACAAACTGGCTGTGAGGGAGTGATATTCGTAGAAGAGGACCTCCTTCTTTGCCAGCATCGGGGAGCTAGCTATCAGTGAGCTCTAATCTCTTGCTGCTTGTGGCAAAAAGCATATATTTAGCTCTTTGCTTTGTTCAACTTCCAACCTATTCAGAAACCCTAAGGAGGGATGACACTGCCCTTCAGCTCCCCAGACACTTTGCAGAATTAAAATGGGAGCCTGGCAAATGGGTCCTGAGCATTGCGTGCCACTGGCATAGGTAAGAGTGTGCCGGAAGAGATGGCTCGCTGACCTGGATTCCACGTGGCATGGATCAGCGAGTCTCAGCCTCTCAAGGACTGTATGGTCTAGCTCACCTCCAGATTCCTGAGCTTATTTTGGGGGTCGTGGGGTGGTACATTAGCACAGTTTCCTCTCTGTCTTAAATACTTACATGGCTTCCACTGCTATTGTACCTTACAAACTCTGCTGAATTGAGCCATCTGTCCAAGTGAAGTGGTCCTTGTATTGAGACAGAATGAGAGTGAGCATGCAAGAAAGCCATGAAATGTGGAGGAAGGAAAGAGTGAATCTGGATCCCTAAGTCAGGGATCCAGACTAGCAGACAATCATCATGGTCCTGTCTTATCCCTAAGATTGAAGTCTTTCTCCTGCCACCTAAGAACTGGGCAAAAAATACCGTGCCCTGCAACCCACCAGCTGAATACTAATCCTCCCACCACACACAGCCCTGAGCTAGTCATCTTGACATAATCCAAGCGGCATCTCTTCATTTGTTTTCTTTTTAAATTAAATGCAATGAAAAATAATGAAGAAATTTCATTTGATATGATGGCAATCAATTTCTTTAATGTAAAGAAGTGATCTAAAGCTCTGTTGGGCTGAAATTGCATTAAACAGGAGGCGCCAGTGGGTTTTTTTGGTTTCATTTTGTTTTTTAAAAACAATCTGCAGTGAATTGTATTGGAGAAGAATTGCAACGAAAACTGCCAATTAATTATCACTAATGCAGATCTGCTTCTCTCTCGAGTTTCCCTGCTTTTCTGTTCCCTGCCAGTGTCTACATCTCCCAGCTGGCCCATTCCAGAGCTGGCAGGAGCCTGTTCTGTTTTCCAGCTACAAGATTTTAGCTGCAGTAATTGAAACTTGTGCTTGGGATGTGGCGTTCCCTGCCCACCTCCAAGATGGCAGCAATTACCCTTTTACAACACAGGGCTTTAGACCCTTTCCCGAAATTTAAACTGTTCTTGCTGGGAATGTAGTGGCTTTGACTCCAAAATTAGGAACGTGGTTCATCTCCTGTTCTGAGGGAGTCTTCTGTTTCTTGGTCTCTGGATACAGCTGCTCCTTTCTAGCTCAACTTTGGGTTTTTCTGCTAATCGGAGTGTGCTGCACTGGTGCCATGTAGTTTCTACCACAATGCACCGGAAGCCAGGAGGGATGCAGCCCTGCCAGGGCCCACGTCCAGGTTGTGCCCCGTGGCTTGAGATTAGTTCTGCCCCAGATGATATCTCCTAGAGCGAATCGCAGGCAGGACGTTGCAGACCCGTGGCTTGAGACGCGGCACTGTGTGAATAGTTGGGCACCCGAGTGGTTCAGATGGCGACTACAACTTGTGAAGGGTTCTCGTCTCTTCTCATTGTCGACGGCCTGAGGTCTTGGGCCTGTCACTTAATCCCGCTGCCTCACTTTCTCTATTTGTGCCTGACGCTTCCCGGTTCTGAAGGAGCAGACTTTTCAAGCTATTGAACCTGCTGTAGGTACAATGTTTTTTTTTCCAAAGACTGACTGATTGCTGACCCGTTCCCGTGCTCGCTTGCTCGGGATCCAGAGCAGGGCCTGGATCCGTCCCAGGTTTGGGAGGAAGGAGGCTCCTTGCGCTTACAGAGCTCTACTGGGACTTGGAAATCTGGGCGCACGTCCCTGCTGTGCTGCAGACTCCATGCAGCTGTGGTGAGGCGTTGTGCGCAGTTCCCCATCCAGCCTCTCCCTCTTCCCGCTGACCTGACTGCCCATAAGCACGTTGGGACGCACGTGGTCTTCTAGCTACAACATCTGTGGCTCAGTCTTGAGACCAAATGAGGCCTCTAGGTAATGTCGCCATCCAGATCTGCACAGTTGTGTTCCCTGTGGGACATGATTGAATGAGCTCCCGGGGTTTAAGGGGCTTATTTCTCTGATGTGCTGATGAGTCCACCAGCTCCGATTGAAATCACTGGGGGCTTTGAACTCCTCTGAAAGGGAGGCTTCAAGTCTCTCGCACTCTCTTTGCTTTTCCACTTGATCTTGGCTCTTACCTAACTTGGCATCTTGCCTCTCTTCTGCTTTCTTCTCTTTAACCCATTATTTTCCCTTCATTTGTGTGTACTCTTGTTGCTCTGAGTAGGATTGTTCAGTGTGAGAAAGGGAAGTCTCCCTGGCTGTAAATGCCCCCTACGAACATGTGAAAATGTCTTATGCAGCCACATGGGGAACATACACGCATTGGTCGCCTCTAAAGATCAGTGCGTGTAAATGGAAGGGAAATAAGTGGGGACTGTGGCCCTCGTCCTGGAAGATGTTCAGAAGGGCCAGGAGTTCATCTGCAAGTCGGTCGCTCTGTGTGTGCAATTGGTGCTGAGAAGCCAAGTGTGGAAGGATCCCAGGGGTTACTATGGGAACCCAAAAGGAGGTGAATTTTGGTTCAGTGGGTTCGAGCAAAAGGAAGTCTTGCTGCGTTTTGTTCTGCAGCGAGGAGAGGGACGGGGAGTCTGTTCTTAAATTATTTCACCCTACTACTTCAAACAACAAGCCCATCTCAGAACACAGGCCGCGTGTCCCCGGGAGAGCGTCCTTCCCTCCCAGGGCGCTGTGTCTGGAGCACAGCGGCTATGCAGCCTGTTGGCTCTGCATGCGTCCTGGAAGTTGCACTAATGCAGGAAATGGGGGGGCTTGTTCTGCTCTGAGTGGGCTGTGGTAGTGGATTTGGGATCCCTGCAATGGGGGTGGGTGAAAGGATGGACAGCACGGCTTTCTAGGGACAAGCCTAAATGGGGGAACCAAAGGGAAGTCTCCAAGTAGGAGCTCATTGTGCATGTCCTCTGTGATGGGTCTGGACATAAAATGGCAGGGGGGAGGTGGGGAGGGATTTCCTTGTATTTAATGGAAAAGTACCAATGAGACAAGGATTAGCAGGTACATGCTACTCATCCCATGGAAACCTGCTCTGTTTTTCCATGAATGTTTGTCTTGCAGCAAGGTAGGGGCTCAGACAGGGTATCTGGATTCATGCACAGTACTGCATCTGTCCTGCTTAACAAAGGGGAACAGCTATGGCCTGTGCTACTATTTCCCCAGAGCTGGGATACTGAGTGAAGTCCAGAACTGTGCGCCAGAGCAAATAAGGCAAAATGCAATGCAGCAGCACCTTGCTTGGGCCAAGGAGCATCTCTAAAAAGTGTGAGATGAATCTCTTAGTCAGCTGGAGTCCTTGGGACCCAGCCAGGCACTGGCACGTCCTCCCATTCATTAGCCAAGCTGGCCTGGATGCTGCTCTTGCTTTGGTGGCTTCTGCAGAGAGGTCTCTCCAGGGAATTATTCCCTTTACTGTTTCGCAAAGTAGAGGAGCTAAACTGACTATTGTCTTTTAACTTGATTGTGTACATTGTATGAATCATAGAAGTCGGGTCGGAAGGGACCTTGTAGATCTTCAAGTCTGACCGCCCCCCTGGGCAGGAGGAAAACTGGGCTCAAATGACTCCAGCCAGGTGGGCATCGAGCCTCTTCTTAAAGCCCCCCAGGGTAGGAGCCAGCGCCACTTCCCATGGAAGTTGGTTCCAGATCCTAGCCGCCCTGACCGTGAAGTAGTTCTTACGGATGTATAATCTAAACCTCCTCTCCAACAACTTGTGGGCGTTATTCCTTGTTATGCTGGGGGAGCTCGGGGAAACAAGGTCTCTCCCAAACCCTTGTGGTCCCCCCTAGTGAGTTTATAGACAGTCACCAGGTCCCCCTCAGCCTTCGCTTGTGAAGGCTGAACAGGTTCAGGTCCTGCAGTCTCTCATTGTAGGGCCTGCCCTGCTGTCCCCAGATCATGCAGGTGGCCTCCTCTGGACCCTCTCCATGCTGTCCACATCCCTCCTGAAGTGCGGCGCCCAGACCTGGACGCAGTACTCCAGCTGCGGCCTGACCAGTGCCGCACAGAGGGGGAGGATCACCTCCTTGGCGCTGCTTGAGATGCACCTGTGGATGCACAAGGTCCGGTTAGCCCTGCCAACCGTGACCTCGCATTGTCGGCCCACGTTCATCTTGGAGTCAGTAATGACTGCAAGATCCCTTTCTGCCTCCGTGCTCTCAAGAAGGGAGTTTCCCATCTTATACGTGTGCTGCTGGTTACTACTGCCCACGTACAGCACCCTGCACTTGTCAGTATTGAAACGCATCCTGTTTTTGTTAGCCCACCCCTGTAACCTAGCCAGGTTTTGCTGCAGTCTTTTCCTCCCTACTAGCGTGCTCACCTGCCCCCACGTTTTGGTATCATCAGCAAATTTAAACAGGTTGCTTTTCACCCTGTCGTCCAAATCGCTGATAAAGAGATTGAACAGCGTGGGCCCAAGGACCGAGCCCTGGGGGACTCCGCTCCCCACTTCCCCCCAGGTCGAATATGACCCATCCACCACCCTCTGAGTGCGACCCGTCAGCCAATCTGCAATCCATCTGACTGTGTAGGCATCAGTGCCACAGTCGCCTCGTTTTTTAATGAGGATGGGGTGGGAGATGGTGTCAGAGGCCTTGCTGAAGTCCAGACAGAACTCTTGCTGTGTGCCAGAGAGGGTTTGGGGGTGCTGGGGTGAAGCTGAGTGGGTTCTGTGTGTTGGAGAGGCGTTTTGGAGGTGGAACTGGAAACCTGTGTGCTCCCAGTGCTTGGGGAAGAAGTCCCCCATGGGTCCTGTTCCCCCACCCTTCTTACTGTGGCACCCACACCTTTTGTGTTTCTTCTCCTCCCCAGAACCAACATGAAGATGTCAAAAAGCAGCTGCTTGACTTGCAGCTGCAACACAACAGCTTGAAACTGGAGCATCGCAAGGTGCTGGAGACCCACAACCAGAAATACTCGCAGCTGCAACGCGAGAAGGAGAATGAAGTCACAAACTTGCAGGGTGAGTGCAGGGCTGGGAGGGCCCTGGGGGAAGGGCGTGATGGGAAGCTTGGCTCTGAGTTATGAAATGCATTTGGGTTTCCATGTGCGAGAGTCGCGCCATCACTGTCCTTGGGTCAACTTGGCTGAGAGTCCAAGGCCTGCACCATTCACAGAGCCGGAGCTTCTCCTCTCTGAAAGTGGCTCACATGTCATCCTGGAAAGAAATCTCTGAAATTTCTGTCTTAGAAAGAGGTTAGCTCGGATTCTCGGGGCCTGTCTCCCCAGGTGCACCCATGTCCTCTCTGAGCAGTGCCTGTGTGTTCACTTCACTGGGACCTTCTAAGCCAGGGCCAAGCCCTCGAGGTTTTATTCTCATGTTTCTGACCTTGGGCCTCTTGCTTTGCTGTCAGCTGTCTGAGCAGCCACTCTGGCTGAGCTTGGTACTCGCAGGTCATACGCTGTATAACTCTCCGTGCAACTGAGGCGTCCCTTGCTCAGTCTCGGGGCAGGATGGAAACTTGGCTTCTAGAGGAAGGATGCTCCAGCCTGGGATTTGGGGCATCTGCTCTGCCACAAGCTTCTGGGTGACCTTAGGTGAGGCACTTATTCTCTCTGTATGTCAGCTTCCTGGCTCTGACTTGGGAGACAGTCACATTCACTACCTCGTGGCATACTGCGGAGGAAAGGTACCCTCGAGACTGTGAGAGGGTGCAGGATCAGAACAAGTACCTTAGATTCAGCAAACTGTCATGAAACGGTCCATTTGAGTGGAGTCTGTGCATGGGGCGCTGGCGCCGATAAAAGAGATGTTCTGCCTGGGACCAGCTTCTTCCATTTAACATTCGCTGCTTGATTAATGTTTGAGCCACTATCAAGGTGAAAACTCTGCACTAATAAAGCTGAGGTTCTAGGGGCATCCTGAGCCTTTGTTAAACCATAGCTAACCAGTCACCTTGGGCTGTGGCTTAGAGATGTTCCCGTGGCTTAGAAATGGTGGTGGACCTCCTGTGCTCCACAGACATGGAGCTTCTTTCATCTCAGCCCCTGGGGCAGCAGCTTGGCCCCTGATTGATCCAGCGGTTCAATTAACTAGAGGACAGGAGCTTCAGGTTGCTTTGGTTTTAAATGTATTGAGCACTCTTTGATCAGTGAAAGCACCTAAGACTGTGAAAGCGAATGCTATTTTAAAAGCCTGACTTAATGCTGGCAGATGACTGCAGGCTTGGCATATTGTATTTCAAGTCGTTCCAAGAGATCCAGCTGAGGCCAGGGCCCCCTTGCGCCAGGTGCGTATATACTCGGAGTCAGGCACACTCCTTGACGAACATACCAACTAAACAGACAAGGTGAACAGAGAGCTGGGAGGGAAATCACTCGCTCGAGATCACACAATGAGTCCATGGTAGGGTCAAGAGTAGAGCTGGGGTCTCCAATCCAGTGCTTTGCCCCTGAGATCGTACTGCCACTCCCTTTTGCTCCTTTCAGAGAGGAGAAAGAAACTAAACTAGCCAGAGGCCCTTTTGGCTGCATTAATACACCACTGCAGCATTTGGGTGCCTGGCTTTATGTTTAAAAGGAAATGTATCACTTCCCAGTAAAAGCCTTTGTCATGAAATAATTCCTCTTACTGCAGAGATCTCAGGGCCTGCATGTTTTAAAGTCCAAATTGCTGAGTTTATTAAGTGCTCCCTTTTTACCTTGCAGAGTACATTTACTTAAAACACTCTCAACAGCAAAATCACCATAGAGCCTGCCAATCCCTTTCCTTCCCAGAGAACTTTTCTGTTTAGTTCAGTTCTTAATTAGGTCTCCAGGATTTGAAGGTTTGTTTCCAGCCCCTCGATCAGGTCTGGGAGAGGGAAAGCTGCTGATGTCTCTGTTCTGCAGAATCAGCTGAGCCAAATATCTGATTAATGTTGCTGGGTGGAAAAACAGCTCTGATGACAAGCTAGTCAAGTAGATTGCACGAGTATCTGATTTTGTCTCTCGCTGTGAAATTTGCAGCCCTCTCCCCAGCTTAAAACACGGAATGAAAATGAGCTCTGTCAAAGGGAAAGGGGAACAAAGATTAGAAAAGTGCTTGGAGGAGAACGGAGGGAGGGGGAAGAAGCCGGAGATATTGATATTTGCTGTCCGTCTTCCCAGGTGGCTGGTTCACTTGGTAGCACATCCCTTCTGTGTTTTTAACTCTGAGCTAGCTTCTAAATCTCCTGTGATGAAGCAGGTGTTGGAAGCATGGTGCATGAAAGAGCTGCACAGTCTGAGGAAGACTGCAGGGAAGGGAAGGGAAGGGGAAGGCTGCAGGAGCTACTGTCGTGTTCTTTGCTGGGGCTCGGGGCGCGCTGCCTGCGTCCTGTTGATGGGGGAGGTGGGGTGTGAGGGGCATCTCTTCCAAAGATGAGACTGTGGGAAAACAGAAGCAGCCGCAGACCAGCAGGGGCATTTCTGCAGTGGGACTTGAGACTAAGGAATTTGTACTGGGGTTACTTGACAAAAATTCTTCTGGGGTCAGAGATACTTGAGAGCAGGCCCAGGGGCCAGAGCAAGGAGGGTTTCCAGCAACTGGTGCTAGTGGGTATGATCCTGATCACTCTGCTCTAGTGTTTCTGGGTTTCCTAGGACTGTGGATGGATCATATAGTTCATTTGGTGGTGACACCTTTGCAATCTCTGGAGGGCAGGGGCAGTGTTTGGGTAAAGATCTCCAAGGCTTACTAATCACCTTGAGTGTCCTGGGGTCTGCTGGGGATGTCCGTCTCTCAACACATCTCCAGGCACAGTCTGATCTTTACAATCCCTGCTATTTATTGCCTCCCTTGCATAAGATTTTGACCTTTATTCATCCCAGATCTGCCCCCAGCAATGCAGCTTGCAGCCCCCCAAATCTGCACTCCGCTGCAGGCAGTTCAGATCCTTTCTGCACGTGCTGCTACCCTCTAGCTTCAGTGGTCCCTGCAAATTGAGCTCACACCAGGGAAATGATCCAAAAAAGGACATCAAGTGACATCCTGGGCCTGTTGGAGTCAGTAGGGAAAGTCCTGGTGACTTCAGCATGGCTTGCTTTTTCCATGCCCTGTGGAGATGCACAGGAGGGCTTGGGAGGTTGAGGGCTGGAGAGCCCTAGGCTGCATCTTGAAGTCCTGGGTTTGCAGTGGGTCTCTAGGGCCATCTGTCTTGTGATTCTCCACATCTTCCATGAGAGATTTTCATTGCAGCAGAATCATCTCGGGAGAGCACCAGGCAGTCGGCTCTGGATCACAGGAGCTCTCTTGAAGATGCACTGCTGCTCTTGTAGTAGGATCACAGCATGGACGTGCCTAAGCTAGCTACCATCCGGCTAGCTCATGTACAACAGCAGAAGAGCCAGGAGCGCATGGGCTTGCTGCCCACATCAGTACTCTGGCCTCAGGCCGGCTTATGCAGCCTGTGCTGAAGCCGAGGTCTGTGTTTTCCCTGCTGCTGATGCCAGGCATAACTCAATGCAACTAGCCTAGTTATGCTTCTAGACTTGGGGCCAGCACATGTACGCAGTGCAGAGGTAGCTTTGGCTGCCTTCCCTTAGGTAGTAGAAGGAAGTAGAGTAGCCAAATGTCACTGCAAACTTCCCCACTCTGGTGACACACGATGTGAATGGACGCACCCTTGTCGTGAGACACCCCTGTGATCTCCTGTGCAGTTCAGCCTACCATGCAGTGACTGCCGGGACTGAAAGCACTGCTCCATGTCATGCCAGGACATAGTGAGGTCTGTTTGTGGTCAAGCAGTGCTTTAATAAAGCTTTTGGCAGAGCCCAAAATATGGCTGGTGCCCTTTTGATGCAGTTTGTTTCTTTACTCGGGGCACCAGAGTCCGTCTTGTACTCTGTGCAGTGGAGCATAATGTAGCTGTGTGTCTGGCCATTCATGCACTAAGGGTACAAAGAGTTTGAAAGGCCTGTGACCCTGGCACTAAAAAGATGTGAAGAAACTTTCCGCAGAGCAAAGCATCCTGTAATTGCTTTCTCGCAGCCTCCTTTAAAGCAGCTGGTCCTCTCCCAGAGCTAGAGACAGGCTGTTGAACTTTGCAGTCTAATTTGTTCTGCACTTGCTCTGCATGCTTCAGGCTAAACAGACCTCTGTTGTGGATGGCCCCTGAAGCTACCTCCTTCCAGCAAGCTACCTCCTTGCTATGCATCTCTTCTTGCCTTCCGTTAAGAGGCAGGAGAAAAGCAGGGCCGCAAATAAGGGGAGAATTACTCTTATCCTGAGATGCACATTTTCAGTGATAGCAAAGAGCACTGAACAGTGACAACCTCTGGTATTTAGGTTTCTTGGACTAATGGGAGAAGCTGATGGGGGTAGTGGCTCCTGATTGAGAGGACATTAAGGAAGCCCTTGGTTCATGCCGCCTGCTATTGCCAATGCTCTGTGAGCCCTGGCATCTCTGTAGGGAAGAGTGGAAAGCAAAGAAGATGCGGTGCTTACTAAAAGAAACGTGTCAGTCCAAGTTCTCCTTCTCTTGCAGATACAGTCTTTAAACTCAGAGAGGAGAGCAAGCTGCTTCGCAAGGCCCACCAAGAAGTCCATTCTCAGCTCCTGAATGCACAGGTAATGGGAGAGAAGTTAGAAAGAGACCCTGTCTCGGGGAGGGGGAGGACTTGCATGGTGGCTTCAGTGCAGTGCCGGATCTTGGATTCAGGCAAACAGCATTTATAACCTGCTTTGAGCCAATCGGCCAGTGTGAGGAAGCTGCATGGGAGATCGCTGGCCTCGTGCTTAAGAAACCAGCCGGAGGTAGTCAAAAACAGGCTCAGCCATGACCTTCAGTTGGCAGCAATGCTGAGCAGCCAGCTGAGGTGAGGCGAGGAGCCTGGCTTAGCTGGAATCGCACAACCCTGGGGTTTTCCCTTGGCTTTTTCACTGCTAGTGGTTTAAGCCCAGGACTCTGACCGGGGTCAGTCGCTTTCTTTGGTAATGTGGGCAAAGGGGCTGTGGAAGGGATGGAGACCGGTCTTGCTTGATCTATTCAAACACTGGAGGGAGAGGGAACGGCTTGGGGAATGATACGGGGGGGAAGCTGGATGGATCCGACCCCAGGGAAACTCAGCGTGGCCCATAGGGGAGTCACCTCTGCCTTCAAGCAATGGGAGCCCCATCATGGGAACGAGCTGGGACAACCCCCCAGAGGGGACAGGCCTGCACCACCTGGGCTCTGGAGCATCTCCCATGGTGGGGTCAACGCGCCATGCTGAGTTTGCCCGTCGCCTCCCCAGACTGGGGCCTGCTTCTGCCCTGAGCCAGGCAGGTTTCTGAATGGGGAAGACTGACTGGCTTGAATGTCCAGGATGGGGACCCCCTCTGAGCACCCCCAGCATCCCCCAAGCTAGTTAGTCACTAACTGGCAGAAAGCCGCTGTCGTTCCCAGCACTTAAGAGCTGGCTGTGCCTGGATAGAAATCAGTCACAAAATGGGCACTTATTGTAGTCATCATTCATTGTAACGTTGTTGAGCAGACGGTTCCTGACGGGCCCCGGGGGCGTTTTCCGTTCCATTTCCTCGGCTGCGCTTTTTTGTTCGGACTACAATGGTCTCGGCACCGCTGCCCACACAGACTCTAGCAGCACGGCCACCCTTTCAGAGGCAGCCGCAGCTCCTCTGGGACCTGAAAAGGGTTGTGAAATGAGGGAGCTCGCCACAAGCTGGTCTTTCTTGCTGCCCATGGTTGGCTTCCCAGCTGCAGAGCCGCAGCATGGTGGATCCCAACGCTGTTTGCAGATTCACACTGCAAACAACTCTCCGCAGCGCCCAGCCAAGTAGCTGACTGAAGGCCGAGGCCCCTTGGTGGGAGGCAGGTAGGAAGGATGCAGTCCATACTGGGTCTGCTTTGTGTCCATACAGGATCCCTTACCAGCCCTGGGTTCGTTCTGGCCGACTGCAGCTTGGTTTTCTGTCTTTTTGTTCTAGCCCCAAAGTCTTGGTAGCATGTGTTTTCTCAGTTTCAGGTGAAGTGCATGTCTGAGGCAAGCCATCCCATAGCAGAAGTGTCCAGAGGGTGTCTACCTGCCTTTTTAACCCCAGCACCCTGCTCTCCTTATTTTGGAGTGTGGGATCTTGTATGATCCATTCAAAACTATCTGGAGTCCTTTGGAAAGGAAGCAGCTTTGCAGCCTGTGCTTCTAGATGGGCTTTCTGAAGGCCTGGTGCTTGGTCTCCTCCAATCCCTGTATCACTGAGCAGGTCCAGCATTGAACAGTGTCCCTCCAAACTCCAAAATTAACACAGAGATCAAAGATTGTGCCAGCCTGGGACCTCACTATATCTGGGCCTAAACAAGTCCCAAGACAATCCTGCTGTTGCAATTGAGAGCAAAGCCATGGGCCCAAGTGGTCCTTGTCTTTGGGAAGGAGCAGATCCAGGATCCTCTGTTGAGTTTGGGAGAGAGATGGGGCTACGGTCTGTCACTAAATAGGAGGTCGGTCACTAAGCACGGCCAATGAAGTCTCTGGAGTGGCTTGATGGCTGTTAGACCCACTAGCATTAAGAAGGACTTTTAGAAGGTGCTGGCCAGTTGTGAAACGATGAACCTAGGGATCTGGTTGTTCTGCTTAGCTTCTTGATGCTTACCCACGGGGCTTGGGACTCTGCTTGTTGTGATGTGCTGGAGCAGCATGGTGTTGTCATCCGAATCCCTGCTCTGATGGCATGGGCTGCACTGGCACTGGGCGCAAGAAGCATTTTGGGCATGTGCGTGGCAAACAAAGGTATAACGCCTTTCCCAGCAGGAGATGGGGTGAAGTGACCCCTATTAGGTCTTGGGAAGTCCTATCATAATGCAAAAAATAATAAATACAGGTGGCCTCTGGGCTCCTGGGGGTGAGATGGTTACAAAGCTGCTGGTCTTGTTGCAGCACAGGTACTTTCGGGACCAGCAGACATATTTGAGCATCAGGCCTGGCCCAGAAATGGGAGATGCAGCAGCCTCTGCGCATGCAAGGCGTCATGAAGTAGTAACCTTTCCAAGGACAGACTTCCTCAGGCAGTAATCGGAGAGCGTCCTTCTACCCAGATCTCAAGGACACTGCTGTCCCAAGCGATGCTCAGTCACCGTTTGCCCATGGCCAGAACATTGCAGAAATGAATCGCAGGGCAGAGGTGTCCTGCCTGTTTGAGAGGGACTCACTTGGGAATGCAAATGGGCACAGGGAGATGTAAAAAAGCTGCTCCCCGTGGCCTCTTGCTGTGCAGAAGGGGCCTTGAAAGGGGCCCTAAGAGCTGCACAAACAAGATGTCCTTGTTCTGTGAGCAAAGTGCTGTGGCGGGGGGTTCGTTTTGGAGGCCGGGGGGCAGAGAAGGAAGCAGTGCTGGCTTTAGAGTAAAGAGGATGAGAAGCATGAGGCTTTCCTGGCACGGCGCTTGCGATCCCACTCCCGCCCCGACGCAGCCCCTACATTCCTGCACGCGGCGGGAGCCCCTGGGCTCCGCCGTGGGACCTCGTTAGCAGACAGCGAGGCACTTGGCCTACCCCGCTGCAGCTGGGACGCTGCAGCTTACAGAGGGAAGGGAAGAGAGGAGCGCGGAGGGGGAGAAATCCATGGCTGAAGTGTCCATCTGAGGCCCCGGCACCGAGCCAGGCTCCAACAGCTTTGTAAATATATTTCCTTAAAAGTCATGTCACTGCCTGGATTAGCTTTTCCTTTCGCTAATTAACAGGCTGCTGTCAACCCCTCTCCTCCACTGTGGGAAAGCTGGGCAGTGAGGAGCTTGCGGCTGGATGCTGCTGACAGCTGCTGGCTTCCCTGAGCGGGATGCCTTGAGCTCCAAGGGATGGAGGGGACTGGGGTTGCTTTTTGTCTTCATCGCTCCTGTGTCCTGGTCTTCTCTGCTCTGCAGTTGCTTCAGGGAGGGCCTGGGAGACCCTGGGGATTGTGGCACTCACCAAGGGTAGGAAATGCTTGTCTCCAGTGGCAAGTTCAAGCCCAGCTTACTGTGTCTCAAAGCAGCTGCCGTGAGATGGCTGTTCGGTGCCTCAAGTGACGTCTAGTTAGGGACTCTGGGAGGCGGTTGAGTGATTTTTTTTCCCACTGGACAGGTGCTCATCTCGACTGTCTGACTCTTCGTGTTGCCGGCCTCCGAGACTTGCTGGGAACCCAGCTGCCTTGCTGAGGTGTGTCCGCGGGGCACTCGGCTCTGGCTGGGTCTTGAGGATTGTTTGGGACAGACTGAGACTGAGGCAGCTTATCTCGTCCAAGCCCTTGCAGAGCTGTCGGGTGGTGGTAGTCTTGTCCAGCTGAGCTGTCTGAGAAGTCCTGTCGCCCGCCTCCCTGAGTCATCCGCTCACCGTCGAGCGTGAAGGATTCGCGTCTGGCTTGCTAAGTGCTGAGAGCGTGTGCACTTGGGCGCAAAACGCAGGATCAGTCAGGAATTATTCTCCTTTCAATTGATCTTTCATGGAGTCCGTGCAGGATATATTAGAGCAACGCAAGCAAGAAGATCACGACCATTCCCCACGTGCTTGAATGTGGAGGTCCCAGGGAGAGAGAGGCTACTCCCCCTGGTTTTTCCTCACTATAAAGCATTTGCAAAGAGCTTGAGGGGTTTATTCTTATTTAGTCGTAGTAGTAGTATGACAGAACAAGCAGCAATGGTCTCAAGTTGCAGCTAGGAAAGTTTAGTTTACATATTAGGAAATGCTTTCTCACTGCGGGGGTGGTGAAGCACTGAAACAGGTTACCCAGAGAGGTGGCAGAGTCTCCATCCTTGGAGGCTTTTAAGGCCCGACTCTGGAAAGCCCTGGCTGGGATGATCTAGCTGGGGCTGGTCCTGCTTTGAGCAGGGGTTTGGACTAGATGTGACTTCCTGAGGTCCCTTCCAATCCTAATTTTCTATGATTATTATTCTTCCTGCAGCTGAAAAAACAGGGGAAAAAAACCAAACAATATTAAAACTGCAGCATTTTTAGCAACACAAAATCCTTGCTTCCTAGTCAGCCTTGGCAGTCGCATGAAGCCTGCACCGTAAGGAATACATGCATGGCAATGAATTAAGTTTTCCTGTGGCCAGGGTTTCAGTTGTGCAAGCAGGTGGCCAACAGGATTCCCTGCCCCTGTATCGGTCCAGCAGCTTTTTGCAATCTGCCAGTCTACACCACGCAAGCCCATAGCGACGCCAATCCATCCAGGCAGACATTTGCAAAGAGGTGCCTCTGTGGGGCACCCTTGTTATCTAAGGACCCACACAGCACTGTACACGCCTGTCCCAGCTGGCAGTGGTGTGAGCCTTGAGCAGCTCTCACTCAGGTGTCCAATGGCCCAGAGAGACGAAGGGATTTGTACAACGGTCCAGAGACCAACCTGGACCTGAACGCAGGAATCATGGATGGGGGCTGCCCTGCTTGACAGCAGGCCCCTTCCTGTAGCGTCCTGGGTCACGTAACCTCACGCTGCAGGAGATGCGTATTAGGATGAAATCTTCCTGGTTTTGTGGTAGTAAAGTCACCCTTCTCCTACCAGTGGGGCCGAGGCCTTGTGTCTCCGGAGCAGTTCCCCCCACCCATCCTGACTTTCATTGCTCACTTGCTGTATTTTAGTTTCTCTGTTTTTGTATGTTTGCTGTGAAGGAAGGGCGGAGGTCAGAACAAAGTAAAATGGCAAGGAGGGAGGAGGAAACAATGAGCCCAAGGACTTTGCTGCTGCCTCTTGCTCAAAGGCTCCCCAGCCGTCTGCCCCACTGCCCAGCTTGGGCCATTTCTACATGCCTCAGCAGCCAGATGAGAAAAGCTGCCTTTCTTTCCTGCACCCGCTGTCCCGTGGCCCTGCAAATAAACCAGAGAGGAGCCTCCAGCCCTTCCTGGGAAAGGCTTTTTCAAGCCCTTTTGCTTTTGAGAGGGGGAAAGCAAGGAAATGAGCTGATAAGCTTGGAGCAGAGAGGAGGGGGTTGTGTTTGTCCGGGGAAATCCATTTTCATTCTCCTGGTGAAGCAAATTGAATTGTCGAGTGAAATTAAGCCAGTGATTGTGTGAGCCCCTGTGAGATGAACACGTCCACCGAGAAATGGCTCCCTGGAAAACAGAGCCGACCTGATCTAGAGAAGGGGGCGCGTGGGAAAGGGGCTGGCTTCGCAGAACGCAGGAGCGGGATGAGGCTCAGCCAGGGCTGACTCTGCAATACGTGCTTCTGGGATGAAATGTGGATAATGCCTGGAGAGCCCCAGAATGGCTGGCCCTGGGGATAGGAGTGGTTGGAGATGAGGGACAGTGCAACAGGCAAGGAATTGACTCGGGCAGGGGCTGCCCGCCTTGGGGAGGGGGCAGCGGCTGCTCCCCTTGGTAGAGTCCCTCTCCCCACCCCCCTCCTCTCCCTGCTGCAGTGCTGGGACCTGGTCAGGCATCCATTTGAAGCCCCAGCCCAGAGCAGAGGGGAGGGCTCTGGCAGGGCTGCAGGTTCCCAGCAGGGATGTATTAACCCCTTGTTGCCTGCATTTTTATTTGCACCATGCTTCTCTCTGCAGACCCAGATGGAGGAGTTCAGGCAACTCAAGGAAGCGCTACAGAAGATGCCCAGTTTCAAGGAAGTCGGAGCTGCAAAGGGGCAACAGTCGCTCCAGGCACTGAAAGAGCAGCCCGTGGTGCCAGGCAGCAGCCCGTTGCAGCTTGCGAGGCAGAAGGTGGGGTGCCCAGCAGTGGGGGTGGGTGCGTAGAGGTTGGGTGCTGCGGGGGGATGTGGGGTCCAACACCTGGTTTGGGGTTGGTTGGCTGCAGTTGATTCCCCCTGCTCTTCGCTGATGCCACTTTGTAGGACGCTAAAGTATCACTGAGCCCTTTGGATCAGGACAAGCGCTCGGCTGGGAGCCCCGTGGGAGCACAAGCTTCTGGTATCAGGAGCCAGGGCAAGGGGACTTTGCCCCAGAGCCAGACCTTGCACAGTGATGGTCCTCGACCTCCAGGCAACGTGCTCTTCACCCACCCATCTCCGCTACGGGAGGCCAACCCGCCTCCAGCCGCCATGCCTGCCTGGCCACAGGGGCACAGGGCCAGCCATGTCATCCGCTTCACACGCACGGTGAACAGCGTGCAGAACGGCAGCCCTGTGAGTACAGCACAGCCCGCACTTTGTTCAGTGACCGTGTGATACAGGCTGGGATTTACGTGGGGCCGGTGATGCTGGTCAGCACAGGCCGTGCTAGTAAACTGGGAAGAAACACAGGGTCTGTCTGCATCCAGCAGCCCTGATCGAGAATCCACTTGTTCAGTGTGATGGAGACGGGTTGCGTGGAGACTCTCCTCCTGGGAGATGCATTTGCGGTAGTGCTAAATTTGGTCTGTTGCCTGCCGTCGGTAGCAAGCTGTGAGAAGCCTTGAGCCGCTCTGTTTTTGGGTGTGATGCTTTCCCATAATATTAGCACGCACTTCATATTTCATCAGGAGTCAAAAGGCCTTGTCACTAGATGATATGCTGCTCCACAAAGATGGCTCCACCCATATCCATTGCCGGCAACCCCAGCACTTCTGTTTCTCTTGGGCCTGAGAGGAGTTCCCTGCCTTTATTCCAACAGCAGTTTGTTTCCACGTCTGATTGTTTCATTCCTCCTCTCCAAGCCAACACAGAAGCAAAGGGGAAAGTTTAATCCTTCTCTGGCTTGCTCTGCAGGAAGCTGGCCTTGGGGAGGTACTTACATCTTCTCCTTCACAGGCTGCTGACAACCCACTAGGACTAAATGCAGTTTTGGGCCCCCCAGTACAGAAAAGATGTGGACAAACTGGAGAGTCCGGTGGAGGGCGATGAAAATGGTTCAGGGGCTGGGAGGACATGACTTCTGAGGAGGGGCTGAGGGATCTGGGCTTATTTAGTCCAGAAAAGAGAAGACGGGGAGATTTAATAGCAGCCTTCAACTCCCTGCAGGGCGGCTCCAGAAAGGATGGAGGTGGATTGTTCTCGGTGGGGGCAGATGACCGAACAAGGAGCAATGGGCTCAAGTTGCAGCAAGGGAAGTTTAGGTTGTATATTAGGAAAAAAATTCTTACTAGGAGGGTAGTAAAGCACTGGCTACCTAGGGCGGTTGCGGACTCTCCATCCTTGGAGGTTTTTAAGACCTGGCTAGACAAAGCCTTGGCTGGGATGATCTAGTTGGGGCTGGTCCTGCTTTGAGGTCCCTTCCAACCCTCATTTTCTATGATCTTATGACCGGGTTGTGTCCATTCCCCATTGTGCTGTAGACCAGCCACCCTCACCCAGCAGCAGGCAGGCCCTGGTGGGTGCATGGTGTAGGTACGAGAGGAAGGGAATGGGAAAAGAGAAGGGAAAGTCAAGAGCTCCCCACTGTCTGAGGTGGTCGGGGCCACACCCTGGTCCACCCTGTTCAGGTCCCTGAAAACCCGTTAATAGATCTGTTCCTGTAAAATGCCATTACCTTGGACTGGGAAGAGTCACAAGAAGCAGCATGGATCCACCCCACCCGCCTCTTGCATTAACAGTTTTCCAGGGCCTCGAGCAGGGTGCAACATGACTATGCTGGGAGACTTGCACACCTCCTTGGTGGAAAAGGGTCTGACCCAAAGCATGGCTACTCTACTGTCCCTCCTGGGGAATCCCAGGGCTACATAACAGCATTACAAGCCTAGGAAGGGGCCATGACTCCAAAATGCTTGAGATTGCCCTGTCTTGTTATTGATTCCCCCCTCCCTAAGGGCTGGCAGGCAATCTGGAGAGGGGCTGGCAGTCTCCATTAACCGGTTCCCTTATGCAATCCCTTGTAACTCTGGTCACCCTCCAGAGATGGGTTGAGGCCAGAGCTGAAGCCCACCAGGCTTCTTTGGACTGGGCTCAGGCAATGCCAGGGGCTCAGCGACAAGTCAATTCCTGTGCTGTGGAGCAAGCGGAGCCTGGCAGTAATATCAGCCAGTCAGAAGGGAATAAGTGGATAAATTCTTATTGTATCCCCTGCTTTTCCCTTTCATTTGTATGACTTGCCTTTCCTAGTGCCTTCCTGCCCAGGCTTTCCTGCCCTGTTCTGTGGCTGTGATGAATTTATTCTCCCAACCACACACTGAGATGGCATTGAGGGGTGCAGTGTTACCACCTCCGTTTTCCAGCTGGTGTTGGGGACAGTAAGGCTTGAGTTCCCTTCGTTATGTGCTGGCTTCATGCTTCGCCGCAGGTCCGTGACAGAGCCAGACCCCCCTCGGGAGACTTTGAATTGGGAGTAAAAGCCTCCTGCGCATGCTCAGAAGGAAGATCCCATGGTCCTTGCCCTGGCCTCAGACTCAGGACAACGGGCTCTGTTCTTGGCTGTGTGTGTGTAACTTTTTCATTCCCTGTGGTCCTTCATGTCTCCCCTGGGGATAATAAAAGCCTTTCTACCTGCCAGGGGGTTGTGAGGATGAATTAGCATTAATCACATAGTGAAAAGCAAAATTACTGTATAATTGTAGTGCTTTGGGGCCTTGATTTTTCCCTTATTTTACGGTGTGGCCATCGTGTTGCTCTTTGCTACATGGACACTTTCTGAACAAGGCAAAATGCATTTCATGTAGGCCACCAAAGAGAGAGATTTCTTCTTCGCTGTATGGGAAAGGATTGACTTTCCTATGCTCAGAATAAGGATGCCTGGCTGGCTGGGGTTTGCATCTCAGCCTGTGCCGTAAGTTGTATCCTAGCATTTACTGCGGAAAAATGTTATGACCTAAAAACCCGAGGCTGCCAAATTCAAGGGGCACTGTGAGAGCTGAACAGCACAGAGGAAGTGTACGGGTCTGCTGAATGTTTTTCCTCTCTGCAGGATCAGAAGGTGGGGATGGGCAGTCCGGGGAGAAAAAATGAGGAGAACCAGCCTCCTGGTGGGGGAGCACCCGATCCGAAACGCCCATCCACGCTGGAGAAGGCGCAGACTCCCGAGAACCGCCCTTCGGCGGGGAACAAACACGTGCAAATGCAAAGGTTGGTACCGCAGAACTGGTCTCTACTTTTGGTGTGTAGAACAAGCCTGGCCACAGGCCTCTCTCGAGACTGGCCCCCTGACCTCTTTCCTCTTGTTCAGCATCATCCTTTATAGAAAGATACTACCAATGGAGATTGCAGGTCCCAGTAAGCTGTGCTCCTCCTGGACCTGAGCTGTGCCTAGTCCAGGGGCAGGCAATTATTTCGGGTAGAGGGCCTCTTACTGAGTTTTGGCAAGCCATCATGGGCCGCATGACAGGCAGCCCAGGGCAGATGAATATTAATTTTCTAAATTTTTTAAGGGCCTCGCAGGCCAGATAGAAAAACCATGGCAGGCCGCATCTGGCCCCCTGGGCCGCATTTTGCCCACCCCAGCCTAGAGGCTGCAATGCACAACACTGTGTCTCGATTCGAGCAGAAGGCTGCGTCTGTCCAGAGGTAGGATTGCATACTGGGATGCATCGTCTGTATGAGTTTGGCTTCCATGTTAAAGAAGGCAACAAGGCACCATGTGCAGGACTCTTCTGGTCTTCGTATGGCCAGCAGCTCAGCATCATGGGATAGGTGTATGCACTGAGGAGGAGTTATTTGAGTAGGGTTCAGGTCCTGGAGTTAATCTGAGCTGGAAGAAACAGCAGGGAGGTATTTTGTGGGAACTTACGCCAGACATTCCCTCCCCCTGCAGTGGGCAATTTAAATAGATGAAATAATGTGGGGTTGAGCCAGCTGAAGGAATACAACGTAATAGGGGCCAGACGTCTTCAGCAGCAGGGCGGTTTGGGGATCCTTCCAGCTCCTCTATTTAGAAGCATTAAGCTATGTATTAAAGCTGAGGCCCACTCATGTTTTCTCCTAATTAATCAGTAATCTGCCAAGCACTGTGGGAGCAGTCGGGGGGGAAAAAGCTGAAGGTCTGTTACCATCAAGGTTATACGGCACACTAGGAGCGGTAGGCAACTTCTGGCTTTGCTTCCAGGGCTGGAATGAATGTCTGCACCCTGGATTTCCCACCCTCTTCTCAAGGGGGATTTTGTTCCCTCTCGTGGATGGAGTTGGTGCTTGGTCTAGGTCGCCAGCATGGCAGCAAGGGGTGCCTCTCTGAAAAGTCTTGCACACTTGGAACATGGACTCTAAGAAGCATATGGATGTTGTCCTTTTTCCTCCCTTGAAGTTAGCTGCTTTCTATTGATTTGCTTAATGTAGTAAGTAAATATCAGTTTAGCTGGGCCTTGGCCTAGCTGGACAAGAAATTTAAACTCCTGGGCTTAGTTGGAGCCTTAATATTAAAATTCCCTGCCCCTTAGGGGTTACAGTTTTTATATGTTAAGTGCAAAGGGCTTCTCTGTACGCAGCAGTTGTTCCATGCTCTGGAATCACTTGCAGAGAGAGAAGGATTCCTTGCAGAGATGTGGCTTCGACCTCCAGATTATGCCCTGGATCATTATTATCTGTCTTGCTGTCGTGCTGAGTAGCTCCAGTGCTGGAGAGGGACCCTGCACACACAGCAGAAGTATGGTCCCCCCTCAGAAAGGCTTGCAATCGATGTGGAGCTCTCTGGAGATCAGTTAGCAGAAGAAGCATTCTGCACAGGGAAAAGAGCTTCCTGCCCGTCCCATCCCTCAACCACGAAACGACTCTGCAAACTCAGCACCTTCTTACACCGCGTCTCTCCTGCCTGAAAGTCTCTGAATGGCCACATCCACTTACTTTGCTGAAACAAAGAAGAGGTTGCTCCTGTTAAGTCTGGAGCTAGGAAAGCCAGCAGGGAGGCAGCTGGAGTCTGTTTGGAGTTGTCGCCCGTGCTCTGATGGAGACCGTCTCCATTCCTGTCCTCCAGCCTCACTTTCTCTTCAGACTCTGTGTCTGGACAGCACATGGCACAGAGGAGCCCTGCTCCCTGCACTCCACCAAGGCCGCTGTGATGGAAAGACTTAAGAAACCCAACTAACTTGGAGAAAAGATGAACTGGATTTTCCCTGATTACACATGCCCAGCCAAGAAGGTCAGCGGACTCCTGTAGACAGAACTAAGGGTATTTGACTCATGGTGACAGAATGATCATATATGATCACTCATACATAGAAAGGTGTATTCCCTCTGAATGGCTCTAACTTTAAGATATCATCAAAGCAGTCATCAAAGAAAACTGCTGTTTACCTGGGATAATGCTTGTGAAATGGAGGAGAACATCACACTGACATTCTTCTGGAGATACCAGTGCCAAAATATATATTAAAACTGGTATGAAGGCAAAAAAAATGCTGCTTTTCCAACATAAGGAGCTAGTTCAGAGGTCAGATTAGACCATCAAATTCCAGATGAATTCTGGATGCATCTGTACATTTTAATTGTTCCTCTCTTGGGAGAAGCCAAAGTGGAAGTCAAGTGCTGTTTTCCTGGCTAAAACCTTGCGTGGTAGCAGTTTGCTGGCTTCTTTAAACCAGTGAAGTGGAAGGAGTTGTGTGCACTGGCCCCAAGCTTTTTAATGGCAGATCCACCTATGCCTTGCCCACCCCGTGACCTCCACCTCCCCACAACTCACTTCTGTGCAGCTGTAATGCACAGTTGTAGGGACAGGCTGTGATGATGGATGTCCAAAAGAGGTTTGTGAGATTGTGGAGATACCTGATGGGTGAGAATGAATACTGAATTGAAGAAGAGCATTGCATTTGGTACCTGTTCTGTTGCTGGTCATTGTTAATACCCTCTAAACCACTTGTTGTGCAAGCAGGGAAGGAGATACAAGGTCGGCCTAAGTACGGCTGGAAACAGGAACCTGTGTAAAGCGTGATGGAGAAGAAGAAATCTCCTGGAGCAGCTCGTGGCTGCTCAGGAGGGCTTGCCTTTTCTCTCAGAGACAGGGCAGCGTGGATAATTGTTTTTAGCTTGATCATTGAACCAGGTCACAGATTTGGGCTGTAGGAGAGACAGATCCCCCAAAAGGATCTACAGATGGAGTTTCATGACAGCATCCATGCCGGTTACTGCAACAAAGAAATCTTATTAACCCCTGCCCAGAAGCAGAACATCTGTGCTATATTGCAATAATGCTTATTTTTACTGGGAGTGAGGGGATGGCAGGGAGGCTTTCTACATGCACAATTCAAACCTCTACAGCTTTCAGTAATGATGTTTCAGGGTTTGGGCCAAGTTTTCTAGGCTATGGCAGGAGTGCCATTACTGTTGTGCTAAGCAGAAAGAGGACTTTTGATTGATAACGTTTCCAGAAGGGAACTTTGTCTTCTCATTTGTGTGAGGTATGAATACGTAGCAATTTAGAGTGGGAGAAAATATTGTTGTTTCCGGACAGATAAAATTGCAGCGCATGAATGAGAGATTAAAGCAGTTCTAATAATAATACTTTGCATTTATGACGCATAATTTATTCTGCTGTTATGCAGCATATTAATTGTTCTGTTTCATGCAGCTGGCAGGGACCACTAATGAAATCTGCTACTTTTGCCAAAGATGTGCAATTAGGCAGGGGTTTGCATGCGGTTGGAGTTTTCCCTGCTTGCACTTAGGTTATGAAATGCCATCTTGAAATATCTCTGGGGCTTACTGCTGTAAGGGCTGTTCTCTTTTTTTGTTCTTACTTCACTGCAGCTGGCAGGACATCGTCAACAAAGTGAATGCCCAAATGGATGAAGAACAAGTGCATAATTATCCAAAGAGCCTTCGCTTTGACACCCGGCCTGAGCAAGCGATGCCGAATGGCAACTTACCGCTGCCCAATCAGAAGAGAGGGGCAGAGCCTCATATAGCCAATCAAGAGGCAGAAAAGGAAAGGACCGACGATGAGGAACTCGAAATGGGTAAGGTTTCCATCATTTGGTTGGTATCAAGAGAAATCACATCTTTCAAACCGCCCCAACCTTCCCTCGCTCTCCTCGGGGCCGCGAGTCATTTCCTTCTGTTCATGTCCTCGCTCAATCCCATTGGGATGTCTCAGCACTGCTAGAGGATCTCTGCATCACTAGAATAATTTTGGGTAATGCCCCAGGTGTCCCCTGCCCTGCTTTGGGTTACCGCAGGCAGGTCAGTCGCTGCCAGAGTGGCTTGTTACGAAACTGCAAAGGCCTTTACAAAGCCATCTCCTCTCTGCCTAGCAATGGGAAGAAATGAGTACTGGCTTAAACAACCCCATTGCAAACTCGTGGTTGCGGTTGCTGCTGCTGGAAGCAGCCATAATTTGAGTAACAGCATCCTTATAGATGCTGGAGGGGGGTTTTTTTCCCCTCCAGGAATAGAAAAAGAAGGGACCCCTTCCCACAGCATGTACAGGCAAGGCTGATGTCCTCATTCTCCTTTGCCATTTGAAGACTCCTCAGCATCACCTTGTCGGGTGGCAAGAGAGCACTTCCATCCAACCTGGGTGTTCCCTGGATGCAACCTCCTGCATACCAAAGCAACCTGGAAGGGATTTCCTAGGGTCCTTTGGGGGCTGGGATCAAACTCTTCCCGAGACCAGCTATAGGCCAGCCGGCCAAGTGCAGCTTACCGCTTGACAGCCTGTGAGTCTACACATCTGGGCAGCTGGAGGAGTCCCGCGCTTGAACTCTTTGGCAGATGCCTGAAAGGCACTGTCTGCTGATCAAATTGCCTTCAGAGGTCCCGCATGGGCTCAGCCCCTGGAGAAGGAGAGGGAAAAAAGGTAGCTGACCTAGTGTTAGAGTTCATCTGAAGGCCAGGAAACTGGCTCATGAATAATTCACTGCCCTAGCTTGTAAGGGAAGAGCTTTATCCCCACCTCACTTCACAGGCACAATTTATAGTTACGGCTATGCCAGGGGCTGGGCAGTCACACCACCTCCCACGACCTGATGGGGTGCGGGAGCCTTCCATTCAGGCCAAATGAGGGATTTAGTGCCCCTTTGTTTAGTAATAGGTGAAACCAAGGACACTTGGAAGTCAGGATCTGGGCTGGGCCCTGTGGTCCAAAGATTTCCCAGCATCCGGGTGCAGCAAGATCGATTTGATTGCTTCAGGGCGTTTGTGTGTGTGGCTGAGAAGTAGCAGCGGCACCTCCAGAAAGAGAAGGCGGCAAAGAAGTCCCAAAGGCACCTAGGAAAAGTACTTATAGCATGTGTGAATCTGAGCCAAGTCAGAGAGCTTTTTGGCCACCCGATGGCTACAAAAAAGCTTGGGAGAAATGGCTATTTGATCCCATCTGGGTTCAGGGAAACAGGACTTTTGTGTGCATCCTTCGTACACAGGCAGGTTACTGTAGTTGTGAATGGACTAGGGCAGGGAGTTTGGGGAGCTGGGCCTCCTGTGGTCTCTGAGGTCCTGGTTTCAAACACTAGCTTAAATCACCCAGCCTGGTGGACTCGGCCTAGTCTCTTGGGAGGGGATCTTAGCGTAATTGTCACTCGCTGCTCCAGGGAAGACCAGAATTAGGAAAAGCAGTGGGGTGTGAAGAGGCAGCAAGAGGCATGTAGCGTCAATGAACCTTGGATAATAGGGCCATAAGGGGGGCAGGGAGAAAGCCTCTAAATCATGAGTTCAGTTCCCTTCCAGGGCACAAGTTCCCCAGCGTGTGCCCTGTTGGGTATTTAACTGCTCCTGCCATGACCTGGGCCAGTCCCCAGACAGGACTGGGCAGAAGTTTGCAGAAGAGGAGACGCGTTCTTGCACCAAGGCCGCTATGCCCCATCCACCCCCATAGACACATTCAGCCGCTATTTCATCTTTAAACAACCTGCTTGCAACAAGTCCCCTCTGTGGAATCAAGCTAATTGCTTCACATCAAAGCAGATTCCTCTCTGGAGGGAACAGCAATGCTGTGGGGGTCAGAAAACACTGCGACCAGCCGGTCTTGACCTCCATGTCTTAATTGGAATCGACACCCTAGGGAGTGACTTCGCCGCCCCGGCCATGCGGCTGTCTAATTGGGAGCACTGCCGCCTGGAGGGCTCTTGTTTGATGTTCCAAGACTATGGAGCCACTGCTGGGGATGTGCAGCACAGACGCTCTGCCCCTCCCCGCGCAAGGCCCTCGTTAGAGCTGCTCTCACGGAGGAGAGTTAACGAGCAAGATGGGGAAGGATCATTCTCAAAATGGATGACGAGTCCCCTTCGCGCCGCCATCCCTCGGGAGCCTTAAGCAACATCGCAGGCAGGACTAGGTCTTCCCTGTCTGTTTTGTTTTCACTTTGGACGATGTCTTCAGGCTCCTAGGACACTGGCTCAAACGCAGCATGGCTTGGATTGCAAGCCTGGGAGAAGAACTGCTCCATCCCCCCAGAACGACAGACTGGGATGCGTTCTGGAAACTAGATAGCTTGAAATCCGCAGGTGTCTATGGGCACACTCGGTGTGCCACCAACTAGGTAAGGAGAGCAATGGGTTTGATGCATTCATTCCGAATTAATTAATTAATGCAGAACTCCTTTCATTATACCCCTCGCCACTTGAGTTTGCTGTCTGTGTGTCCTGCTTTGCACCTCACTTTGTGGCGGGCACCACCTCATCAGGACTTTCTTCTCAACCCAAAAGTCCCTTGGAGTTATGACTGTTGAGGGCTGTGGTCTTACTTGTCAGCCACTCAAGCCCCTGTGGGACATGGTGGGTGCATCTACATGTGCTATTAACATGGAGCAATAAACTCCAGCTCATATTGCACTGGAGTTCATCGCTCCCAGGTGCCACGTCTTCACGTCGCCTGGTGAATGCGGCGCATTGAGCTGGGTCGGAGCAGCCCTAGCCGGCATGGGACCCAGGGGGTCAGCCTGCTAGCCCAGGGCCGCTCGGACCCATCTCAGTATGTGCAGAGGGGCTGGCTGGGGCATGAGGGTGCCCCAGCGTGGGGCTGCCTGCACTGAAGCACCCTCCTGCCCCTGCCAGACCCATCGGCATCTACCTGTACGTTGCTGCGCACTGAAGAGCACTGCCACAGGACGGTACTTGTATGTACAAGCACCAACCTGCGGTGGAGTTGATTTGTTTCTGGCGGCCTAATAGAGCTGCACTTGCAGGTGTTGAGACTACTGTAGAGCTAATTAGGCCGTCCCGCAGTAAATGTCTCATGTAGATGTGCCCAGTGCCTTAGCCGTGCCAGTCTAAGGAAGGAGGGAGCAGAAACAGCATCCTGCTACATCAGCCCTGCAGCCTCAAGCTAAATACACGGTCAGCCAAAACGGTCTGATGTGGCCGGACATTCACCGTTATCCATGGCTACGTGCTCCTAAGGTCCCTCTATCGGTGCTTGGAGTGACCATTGCGTTCAGGGCCAGAGCTGGATCCTACTGGTGAAATGCGGATCCGGGGCCAAATCCGACGGGCTCTCAGTCCAGGCTTCAGGTCTGGGCCCCCTCTCGCTGAAAGCAAGAGCTGTGCCAAGCCCAGTGTCCCTCTCCAGCCTGTGCCCGGAGGTCAGCATAACTAGCCACCTTGCTCCCGCTAACTGACCCTCAGCGGGGCTGGTCTTTCCCCCAACGCCCAGCACTGTGCCTTTATTGTGTCGTCGTCCGTTAGCAGCAGCCCGTGCCCCAGCAAAGGTGGAAGCGGCACTGACCTGTAGCCCGCGGTGGCACGTTTCTGGCCGCGAGTGATGCTCTGACTGGCTGCACAACTGGGTTGTTGCCATGGATACCGCCCAGACTCGCAGGAGCCCCAGGGAAAAACAAGATTAGTGCCTGAGCAGCTGGCGGCTCGGAAATCCCACCGCCCTGCAGCCGGACTCCAGCTCTCTCGCCACTTCCCGGGGCTCAGAGGGGCGGACCGGGCACGGCAGGGGGCGTCGAGCCCCCGAAAAGGAGACGCATCACTGCAAAGTCCTCGCCGTTACTGTCACCTGGAATCATTTTTCCTATAACCTTGACTTCAGGGAAGACGGTGAATGGCAGTCCCCCGTCTTACCCCGCCTTTCAGCCCTGCCAGTGCAGTATCTCTGGGCTACGCAGTTATTTGCAGTCATTTGCATGCGTTTTCTGCTGTTCCCCACCTTCCTAGTTTTGGATATGGGAGAGATTTTCTTTATCGCCAACAGACCTCCTACACTTCGGGGGTTGCCATTGTGGGAGGTGGTGTTGGTGGGTGAGGGCAGAGCAATGGGAGCCCCCGGAGATGTGTGGAAAGTGTGGGTATTGGCACGGGGGGGGTGCAGCCGAGGCAGCAGGAGACCCCGTGTTTGGGCTAGGGCAAAAGTGACTCCCAGGTTGGATGTTGGGGCTGAATTGCAGGACCCCACCGGCCTCAAATGCAAAAGTTGCCCCTTCCCTTGCCTCTAGAAGTAGCAAATATGAGCTTGTAGCCTGTCTAGGTGCTGACTGGTGAAGCAGGCAGCGATGATACCATAACTCGCCATCGCTGAACAACAGCATTAACCTGCTACCGCGAACAGGGCCCCATTCATACCAGCCACGGTGTCTTTTGCTGCTCCTCTAGTGAGGTGTTTGGACCGAAGGGCCTACTTTTCACATCCTTTTTCCTTGCAGATGCTGGCATGATTGAAAGAGAAGAGAACTTGAACCCTCAGAAGGACACAGCTGCCCAGGAGCCGATGGTAAGACGAGTCACTCAGGTGCCACCTAGGTACCTCCCGTGAGTCTGGTTAGAGACACCGCTCTTCCTACTACAGCAGATACTGGAAGCTGCAGGGGGTGACAAGGAGGGAAAAGGTCAGTCTAGAAAGGCCCTGCGTAAATACTCTGCCCTGTAACACCCGCCGAGACGGGACTCGGGGCTGGGTGGACCTGCAGTCTGACCCAGTCTCTTATGCTTATAGATGCTGTCAGTGCCACCGTCTCTCCAAGATCTTCCTCCCCTCACCAGAAGTTTTTATTTTAATGAGGGACAATGGGGGATTGTTGATGTTATTTTTTTAACACCGCTCCTATTGAAGTGCTCAAGGGAAGATGTGGTCAGCACAGTACTAGGAGCCAAGAGTTTTCATCCTGGCTCCTGCCACCAGTTTAAAATCAGTATAATTACCCACCAGTGAGTGTCAGGAGACCCAGAACTGGTCTGTGCATGAGCTGGGCCGCTGGCAAAGTGGGTTTCCATAATCTGTTACAGTGCATCTCCGGTTGGGAGTTGGCGCCTTGCTCTTCTTGTAGGGATGAATAGGAGGCAAACCCTGGTTAGATCCTGCCTCACTGGGAGGGGGCCATGGGGAGATGGTCCTGGTCATAGAAAAAGGGTTACAGTATGGAGAGGGCCAGAGAAGCACAGCGTGGGTGGAAGGAGAGGCCTCAGCCATTTGCAAGGCTCCTCCAACTGCAGGGGAAAATACATTGGCACCAGCTCTGAGGAAGCATCGTTGTTCGGCCCTGTCTGTCAATTAGCTAAAGGGTAAAGTGCTTTGAGGGTGTGAAGTGCCAAGTATTATCGCCCCTGTGCTTTTACAGTCCCCTGTCAGTTGTGAGAGCCTCTCTCTTCTCCATCTGGGAGAGGCTGAAGGAGAGAGCAGCTGCTCCCCTGTGCGGTGAGAGAGGAGTAGTGACCTCGGAGAGAAACAGCTTTCCCCTACCCCTTCCATCCCTGGCCTCCGCGCACAGCGGCTTGTGTCCCCAGTGATGCTGGGTTTGCAAGACCACAGCCAGGCCTGCAGGTCACTGCACCAGGGGAGGACTCTGCAATGGTGTCACAGCCGTGACCCCTGCAAAATCGCCTTCCTCTGCCTCCCCAGCGAGGACACAGCTGTTTCTAGTTGGTATCTCCCCCGCATAGGCATCTCGGTGCTGCTTCCGCTTCTCTAGGAACAACAGCCTCCCTTGGGCGGAGGAGGACACCATAGCAAATGACAGCAGATATTAAGCACAAGAGATGATTTCCTTCCCCCTCATCCTCAGCTCAGGCCTGACGTGCCCATCACCAGGCATATTTGTGGTGCGGGGCAGATGTTTTGGCTTTCCCACAGTCCAGAGCAGCGGGTGCATTGACATGTCTCCTGAGAACATCTGTGCCTAGAAAACCATCCTTGTTCTTTTGGGCAGGAGGCTGTCCTAAGTAATTTCAACAGGCCTAGCGTGTCGCCTTTTTGCTTAAGGCAACTTTCCTTTTCAAAGTAGTTTAATGCATAGAGATTGCAGCCACCTCCTTTCCAGGGGTTGATTCGGGGTCGTCAGTGTGTTGCAAACGAGCTCTTCCATCACAGCAGGGCAAACCAGTCTCCTGGCACGAGTGTTTGAGTGTTGCTTTCCTTCCTCCCTTGCTCTAGGCTCCAGGCAACACCTTGTTCGAGCTTTGTTAACACTGAAGCCTGGTAGAGGTTATCAGGAGTTGGACCAAACTGGCTACTCTGGAAAGACCCCTGGAGTGGACTCAGGATGGGATAGCAGCGGGGTGGGGGCTGTGGAAGGAGAAGGCAGGGTTGCTGGCTGTGTGTGACCCCATCCCCTCCTTTAACCATACTGCTTGTGGGCTGATATGAGGGCTCCCCTACAATGAGCCTGGAGGAGGTGGGAAAGGCCTTCCTCCTGGAGGCTGCAGTCAAGCAGCAGCTCTCCCAAGTCTCCAACCTTGTTGGCTCCCTTGGTGAGACCTGGATGCAGTCACAAGCGGGACCAGCTTGGTGTTAACGAGATGCTTCTCTCCCCAGTTGCCCGATGATGCTGCCGACCCAGCCCAGGATCCCAACAACCAAGGGGAAGATGAATTTGAGGAGGCTGAGCTGGAGAGACCAGACTTTGAGGAGAAGCCAGGGGACTTGGACAAGTTCAAGGAACACAACAGACCGGTGAAGGAGGGGACGAAGGAGAAACCAGCACAGGTGATTAAAGGGAGGGGAAGCCACTTCCACAGTGTATGGGCAGGCAGGAGAGGGCAGTGCCTTCAAAGATTTCCCACTTGCTGACCTCTATGCTGTACCACCAGAAGCTGCTTACAGATACACCATGATGAGCTGGCTGAGAGAGTCCCTCCTGCTCCTAATTTTGTACAGCTTGAGTCTGCTGAGTCCATTCCAAATTTCCTTTTGGCCCCCAAAAGCCACCGGCAATGCTGCCACCCTCTCTTGAGCTTCCTGCTCCAGTGGTTGGTGCACTCGCATCCCCTGGCTCCCATTCTCCACTCAGTAGTTCTGCAACACATTTTCCCCTTCTCCAGCGCCAGGCTGGGACCTGAGCATCCCAATGCCATCGGTTCATTAGGGGTGAGGAGAAGGGTGAAGAAATTTGATTGCATTATTCCTATTGTGACAGCTTGCCATCTCCAGTGGGTTAGTGAGGCCAAGGCCATGGCTTACACAACCCTGGTAATGCTCCGCTGCTGCAGGTGAGTTGTTTGGACAGGGTAGGTCTCCTAGTCTCGGGGTCCACTGTTACATTCAGTAAAAAAATTAACTTTAAACAATAAAGTGTTTAAATCAGGACTCATTGCTCTCAGATGCTGTTGAGAGGCCAGGGCCATAGCAAGATTCACACAGGGATGAGGTACACATGTGGATATCAGCGGTATGCAATGCTGTGACAACTCATTTTTTGCTTCGGGAGCTAAAACCCATCTCTTACTAGTGGAAATCAGGACGTCCTCTAATAAGACTAGTGCCAGGGGGAGAGAGGTTGATTATCCACATCTACTACCGGGACTGCTGCTGCTTTAGGGCCTGTGGTGCTGGGCAGTGTCAGAGGCAGGCTGCTGGCCTCTGTTGACCTTGGGTCCAACCCAGTGGGGCCCCCTCCTCTGTGACTTGTCTGGGGTGGCCCCTTGGTGTTAGTGGCCCTTGCAAAGATCCTACCTGCTTGTTTGCAGAAGGGAGACATTCATTTTGCCAAGTATTTCTTGCTGTCTGGAGTCAGATTCTGCAACGACGAAATCTGAGCTCGTTTTGACAAGCTGCTGAATGTTCTCCTTGTCACTTGTTTTTAAAAGGAGCATTTTGTCTGTCAGGCTGTAAAGTGATGATCAGGAGCAAAGCTTAAATGAGTCCCAAGCCAGTGAAACAGTTCTCGAGAGAGCAACTGTCTCTTGCAGTGCTGTACAGAGTCACTCTGAGACCTTGGACAGACGCATGCATTACCCTGGGCAGTGTACATTGGTTTTTATCCTGATGTACATCATGCTGGGAGCAGCTCTCCTGGGCTAGCTCACACCATAAGTGACTGTTACTTGCACCTCCCTGCTAAGTAATGCTACCTGTTTGCCTTGAGCAACTGGCTACTTTTGAATGGTTGGAGACGGACAAAACCTAAACCACTGGCATAGTTCAAGCACTGATTCTTCCAAGGGTAACTCTCAAGCTGATTTGTCCCTACATAGGCTTTTGCATCATCTGTTGGCTTCTTTTTTCCATCAGTGTAATGCTCACAACAACAGCATAAATGTTTTGTCTGTCCAGGGCTTGACTGTGAAAAGAGTTAGCACCTTAAATCCTTGCCTTCATACAGCACTGGGGTGAGCTGATCACACTGTACAGGCAGAAGGCAGGTACTTTTGGAGGAGTTGTGAGAGGTTTTGCAGCGAGAACCTGTACTGACTTCTGACTCCTTTCAGCTGGCAATGACGTTTCGTGATCAGCTTCTTAACTATAAACAGGCTAGCATGTGCATACCCCACTGCCTTCTGCTAGATGGAATCAGAGCTGCGTGGCCGTGTATCATAAGACCTGTTCTGGTGATGGGAAATGGTGATTCTCCTTTAGTTAAAACAAGAGGGGCCCGTTGTTTTGGGGATTTTCCATCCCATGAAGTTTCAAAGCAGCCCGCTGTGAGGTCCTTTGTAACCATTAGCTTATTGCAGTCCAGCTATTGAGAAGTCTCTCTTGCAGTCTGGATGCTGCAGCAGTCAGAGCCATGTAAAATGCTAGTGATAAACGGGGTTTAACTCTTGATCAGACTTGCTTAGTGAGGGGACAGTAGATAACATAAAATAGCAGAAGAAGCCAAGATCCTTTTGTAGGAGCACCTCTCCTACCTCCAGTTTTCCCATATTTCTCCACTGCCTGAGCCTGCTGCTTTGTCTGCCCCTCCTCAGTCTTGATCTGGCACCAGGTTTCTGTTCCACCAGCTGGTTTTCTGTAGCCAGGGCAGCAAGCAGGCTTGGGGTTAGAGCAGCCCTGAGCAAGGCCACGGTGAGCTCCTCCCAGATCTGGTGGGCGTTGGAACGGGTAGCGAGCCGGCTCTATTCCTGTTTGTGAGGCTTGTGCGTGGGATCGCAGTGCAGGTGGCTCTTCATGAGAGCACCATCCACATGGACCAGATGGCCCCTTGCTGCTCAGCCTGTCAGGTGAGACAGGAAGTGACAGTGAAATGCAGACCTGATTGGAGTGGCTGTAAATCAGAAGCTCTGTAGACCATCCTTCATGGATGTCCCACGGTCTTGATTCAGCTTCCTCTATACCTTAGGACAGTCCTGTTCTCCAGAGCTGCTTGACTAGCAGGGGAGGAGGTGTTCTTCGGGTTGATCACACCAGGCTGCTGTAGTAATGTCTGCCCTGCCTGTGTTTTCCAGGAAGCTGTTGCACCCGAGAAGGACAGGGAAGACCCCCTGGATGAATACCAAGAAGATCAGGAGCAAGAAATTGTATGACATTGATGTCCCCTCCCTGCCCTCTTCTGCAGGATGATTGTTCCCTGAGTGGGTTTGGGAATAAGAGCCAAGGTCAGCCCATCAGTGTCTGAACAGCTCTGATGGATCCCCTGAGGTCCTGCTGCCTGGTCTTGACACCTCCTCTGGGCACTGATGCCCTGTGTCTCGTGGAGCACCCAGCACTCTGGGTCCCAGGTGCCTTGGTGAAGTATGCAAACAGGCCTTGCTTTTCATAGTCGTTGGTTGTAGTTATGTTAGTCTAAGGACATAGGCAGACAAAGTTCTTTGAGTAGATGTGATATCTTTTATTAGATCAACTGGAAAAAATTGTTCTTTGCAAGCTTTGGGGCACACTGGGGCACACTTCTCACAGGACAACCGCTCTCTTGCCAATCTCTCAATTCTGATCCTCAAAGGGAATTTACAAAACACCTTTCATAGATGAACCTACAAACTTCACTTCATAAATCTACTGGATACAAAACACCATGAGCTAAAAATATGAATTTTCATTTTCACCTAGGAGAAATTGTACAATCTTTGCATTCTCCTGTGCCTGAGGAAGGCTGAGTGTGCCCAAAAGCTTGCAAATAATTATTTTTTTTTTTTTTGCAAATATCTAGTTGGTCTAATAAAAGATATCGCCTCTGCCACGAGTTCTGATTCCTTTTGCCTGTAGGCCAATACAGCTATAACCTGTATCCCTGGACTAGATATAGACATTGGACTTATGGCACATTATAACCTGCTTGCCATCTGATAGCCCCAGGTAACCTGTGTGCATTTTACCAGCTACGTTGTATCACCAGCTCAACATTTCCCTTTCCCCGCTTGCACCTACCTGTCTCACACCTAATGCCTCCCATTCCCTCTCATCCTCATTGCCACGTATTTGCATTTTCACAGACCTGCACTTTGCATATTGACTTCTGTTCTACCCGTGAGAGCACACGATGCACCAGCAGACTCTCTCTATACCTGAAGAAGGGTGTTTGTGCCCTAAAGCTTGCAGAGAACAATTTTTTCCAACTAGTTGGTCAGATAAAAGATATCACATTTACCCAAAGAACCTTGTTTGCTTTCCAGAGGTGCATCCCAAAATACTGTTGATTTCAGGGGGAGCAGCAGGCAGCCAGCACCTCTGAAAATCAAGCCCCTGGTAACAGTGGAGGCAAATGAGGCTTCAGGTGTTTTAAATCCCCCTCCTATGACACACTTATGCCATTGGTTGTTCCAGGCACGGGGGATCTGCAGGCACTTCTTGCCCCTCCCCAGACCCCTGCACAGCCCAAGAATGAGCTTTTGGTTTATTTTCTGGTTGTGACTGACTGGCTTTCACAGTGCTGGGCATGGGGGTGTCTCAAATGAAACTCTTGGGTAGCAGATTTAAAAGTAACAACAAGAAGTTTCCTTTTTCACTGTGTATAACTAACTTGCAGAGCTCATTGCCACATCATATTTAGCAGGGGGTATCCCCAGGGGTTTTGAAGCTGTTCTGTGCCAGAGGGGCTGGACGGCCTGTCCTCATAGACCTTCTTGGACAAAGGATTATTATGTGGTTTCCGCAACGGTAGGGACTGGCCACAGTGGCCCCTTCTAGTCCTGCATCTCCTGCCTCTTTGGTGCTAATGTCCCCTCTTTCTCCTTGCCCATAGGAAGACCATGGAGGGGAGGTGGATGATAATGATGACCTGGAGCTGGTCCAACAGCACAAGGACCATGCAGGGCTCCAAGGAGCTGGTGGCAGGAAGGACGATTACTACTGAAAGTGCTGGCAGCCCCAGAAGAGAGCAAAATGCCGTGGGAGCAAGGGACCCAGCATAGCTGGAAACACCTGCGGTGACCTGGATACAGCATTAACCCCTGCTGAAGAGGGGGAGAAACAGGATGAGACGAAGCTTGAGAATGCACATCCCTTTTGCGGGCATGGAGCTGTCCACCCCCTGCCCGGCGGCGTAGAAAGGCGAAGTGAGGCTGGACTCGCGGTATGGCTGAGCCCTGCTGCTTCTCTCTAAAATGCTGGTTTCTCCGTGGTTTTTCACACTCTTTTCTTATTTTCCCCCTGTTTCAGAAGAAGAGTTTGTCTATTTTTTACTGCCTGGGGTGCGGGAGGGCTGGAGTATCTGCAGGTCTCCAAGACTCTGCCAGTGGCATCCGCCTGAGCTGGATTCTGAGACGTACTTGGCTGATCTGTAATACAAAGCAGTTGGTCTTTCTAAGAGTGTTGGGTGAATGGTGTTTTTTTACAGCATCATCCGCTCCTACCAGGGGGAGGCGGGGCGGGAGGGCAGTCAGCTTGGGCCGTGGCAAGGAGTGCACCCTCCTCCTGAAACATCACCAGGGAGTGACTCCAGCTCCTCACCCCTTCCCTCCTGAGCCCCCAGTCTGGCATCGGTCCCCACCTGAGGCAGCAGACTTCCTGCCTGCGGCAGGGGGGCTGGACTCGATGATCTTGCAAGGTCTCTTCCAGCCCCTAATAGTTTCATAGTAGCTAGAGTCGGAAGGGACCTAGGTAGATCATCTAGTCCGACCCCCTGCCTGAGCAGGAAAGAGCACCGGGGTCAGATGACCCCGGCAAGGTGCT
>NW_017728926.1:14595208-14597129 GCF_001723895.1 Crocodylus porosus
GGCCTGACCAGTGCCGCATAGAGGGGGAGGATCACCTCCCTGGACCTGCTCGAGAATGTCTGCGAATGTCTATGAATCTATGAAAATCTATCTTTTCCTGCAAAACTCAGAGCTGAAAGCAGATTCCTTCCCCCTTCCTGCAGCTAGGACCAGGGTCCTCTTGTGCTAGGCGCTGAATGACCCCATATGAGGACCCCAAATGCCTTGCTATGTTCCTCACCATTTGCATCAGACAGGGCAGGTGCTGAAATTTCTGTTTCCGAAGAGGATGTAGCCAGGGGAGTTTGGAGGAACAAGGTTTTTCCAACACAGCAGCAGTGCATCTTCTCCTGTAAAGCCCCATAGCTTTGATCCCAGTTACTTTCCAGGAATTCTTAGTGGCAAGTGATTTGTGGTCTGCCTATAAATCATGCAAGCAGATGCCATGGACACCATAAAGCCAGCACACTCCTTAATGAGCAAAACATGCTCCCGGAGCTTGCTTCATACCAGTGATTACCCCACTGATGAGCAAGACGTCCAGCCCTGTGTCCTTACAGCCTTGGAACTGATGGGACCTAGTGGATTCAAGGCTGCTTGAGAGGGCTGTGGGTCAGCCTCATCCATTATGTGGTTAAACAGAGCACACTTAAATTACGAAGTAGATAGTGGAGCAAGTACTGGTAAGTCCTCTGTGGACTTAATCCATGGGCCGATTTGTTCTTTACCATATAAACAGAAGGTAACAGATTTGGGCTGATGATGTCTTGTTATGCAGTGAAAGGGATTATGCACTTCTATGTCTATTAGGAGGGTACCTACAAAACAACATGCTGCCAAATGGGTTCAGTTGGTTTCCTGTAGCTGGATATCAGATCAGCATTCATCACCACCCCACAGTTAGAAACCATTGAATGCACCCAGGCAGCCGCAAGAAGACTGGTGTGTGATCCAGGCGCTATGACCTGGTACGTAAAGGAGGACTTGGGTAGCATCTCTGCTGTCTTTCACAGAACATCCTTGAGACGGTGGTGATGTCAATCACTGACCACCCCAGACCTGACCTAACAGGGCACCAGCAAAAGTCTTGACTAGTAGTTTTCATTATTGGCTGCTTCTTCCACCTTATGATTAGTGTTGTTATTTTGTACAGCCCTCGTTGCCCAACAAGGCTGAGCCTTTTGTTTGGCCAATATTGATTTTACTCCTGCTGTTCTAATGGGGCTTGACATTAAGAGGCCATTCTTTTACATCTTGCTCATCAGCAGGGTAATCAGCGATGTGAAGCAAACTCCTAGAGCATGTTTTGCTCGTTAAAGAGCATACTGGCTACCAGCTCTGCTTGGGACAAGGCAAGCATGCTCTGTTCCTGGATGGTGACCGTGGTGCAGTTGTGAACAGGGTCATTCCTATGCAATCACCAGTGTTGAGTGAAGTGCAACTTTTCTATAATGAACTTGGTTACAAAACCCCGAGCTTCTCTCCAGCCGAGCAGGGACACTGAGCACTCCCTGGTGTGAGGCACTGGAGGAGGCATCCCTGGTGCCTGCTCTTGGCTATAGCTGCTCCCATGCTGGAGGCATGGAAGAGGAACTCATCTTCCTAAAGCTGCTCTTCTCTGGGGGTGAATTTTACTAACCTACCCCCAGCCCTTTCATACCCTCCACCCTAGGACCTGAAAAGAGGCCCTATGAAAAGGAAGGGCTGTTGGGTTGGCAGGTCACAGCACCTTGCGGGAAGTCCCTCTCCATTCCTCATCACTACACATGCAGACCGTTATCAGTAACAAATTAGCATCTTGTGATATCTTTTTTTGGTAGGTCTGTCACGTACCAAAGAGCCCAAGCAGTAGTTTGATACCTCCCTTACCCCAGCTTTAAAACACCTTCTGTTCAGAGAGTTTGTTGCGGGTAGGTCTTGTTTGACCAATCTCATTTCCTTC
>NW_017728926.1:14598224-14607602 GCF_001723895.1 Crocodylus porosus
CCCAGCTGACTTCCTGCCCTTTGGGCAGGGGGCTGGACTCGATGATCTCCCGAGGTCCCTTCCAGCCCTAATGTCTATGAAATCTATAAAATAATCAAAGAGCGTGCATGAAATATCACAGTAAGCACCACAATAAGTGGGAATGTTGCTGCCATCTGAGTTAAAACGTGGGTGGAGAGGCCTTATTCTGTATTATGCTTCTAATACTTGTGGGACCCACTTTTCTCTTGCTAACAGAAAAAAGGAGTGACTTAAGTGAAGATAGTGGTGGAGAGGGATTAAATGGGCCTCTAATGTTTTCTTTAAGTTCAGGGCCCCCAGATGATTCTGCCCCACTCCTGTCAGTCATATGGTCTCAGCTAGAAGGAAGGTCTCTGCTATGGGGAGACCTGGGAACTGCCACATGGTAAGTGTAGCCTTCAGGTTGATGATGGGCAGCTGAGCCTTTCTTAATTGGGAGCAGGGTGCTACTAGCTCCATGCTACATTTCTGCATCATCGGGGATGGTGAAGTTGGCCTCTTGGTGACCTGATGCAAGTATGCCGGCATCTGGGCTGGGTGGGGCAATGACAGGAAGGAACTTATATTTATCCCGGTTGTCTGTGGACATCCATCTCCAGATGGGAAGGATCACCAACACTAAATGGATAATTGATGGGACCCTCTGGGAGGACTGGCACAGATTCCAGGTGGCTGCGTTCATCCTACAGCAGAGTTTGTAACCCCAGACTCCTGAGGAAATGCTAGTACGAGATAAAAGCTGAGGGAAAGGGGGTAGCAGGGCACAGGTTCCTACTGAGAGGAGAGAGCCGTTTCAGGGGGAGTAAGGGTTTCCACCTGTGGCTGCCTGGCCTATAAGCCCTTATCTCACCTGAAAGAGCCCATGGAAAAGCCAGTAGTTTGAATATGGCAAGCAGTGCTCCCTTACATCCTATTTAAATATGCAGTTAGCACTGCTGATGGTCCTCAGCAACTTAAGAAGGAGCCTGGTGCTGAATTAACAACTTGCTCATTAGCAAACAAAAAACTCCTGCTAGAGCAGCTATATTTTTGCATTAAGGCTTCTGAGAATTTGCTATCAAGAAGTTGGTTGAAAGCCTGCTCAGGGGCTTAAGGATGGGAGATTTGTTACCAGCTGCTTCTTCCCTGTGAGTCCTGACACTGAACTAGGGGTTAAAAATTTACCTCTATTCTGAAATAAGCTGTGAGAAATCTGTTTCTGCTGTTACAGAGCTGCCTACTGCAGCCTGACAGACCTTGCTGGAGACATCAGGGACAGAGCTCCCGTCCTCCCGTTCCAAGAGCACGTGCACCCACTGGTAAGCGGGTGTGTTGGGGTCCCCTCCTCCCCCTGTGGATTTGAGCTGTGACACTTCCCAGCTGCACGGATTTAGCTCAGGCTAATTGCTAAGAGCATGCACTTCTGCCAACTTCAGTGCAGTTGGGTAGCAATAGCTGGGATCAGAGGCTGACCCAAAGAACAGCGTTAAATCCCAGCCCTCTTTCTACCTTGCTGATGCTCTTGGAGTCTGTCGATGCTGCGGTCACTGCTGTGACTACAGTGTAGTATGGAGACACCTGAGCAGGCTTTCAACCAACTTCTTGATAGCAAATTCTCAGAAGCCTTAATGCAAAAAAGGGATGTTGGTACAGGCTAGCTGATGTCCTCTTTGCGAAAAAGGGATGGTGGCTGGCTAATGGGTTTCTAATGCTCCACCCAGCCAATCACTTCATGCATCATGGGGCTCTTGTGCCCTCCAGCTTGGAGACCAATGTGATGGGTTTGTAATCTTGCTCCAGCTGCTAAACCAACAGGGCTTTTACCCCCCAGAGCTCTTCAAGTTGCTTTGCTAATTGGTGCATCCCCTTGTTACAGCTCATGCGCACACAATCCATGAGTGCCCCATCTGATCCCACATCCTTGTGCCCTCTGTGGGTATTACTTGCCTTTTTGACAGCAGTGAAGGATGGAGTCTTCCAAGCCTGGGCCATGCGTCTAAATAACCAGGAGAGAGCAATGCAGCATATCCAGCTCATGCTATTTAGTGCCCTTGCTGGTAGCATCAGCAAAGCAGCCGGGAACAAAAGGCAAAAGGCCTTCCCTCTACTAAAAAGATGTCCCTGGCAGGCAGAGGGCAAGCCCCTGAGTCAGCCTCCTTCCCCTGTGGACACCATACACAGCCTGTTTCAGTCTGCTGGCTAGAGTGCCCCAGAATGATCCTTAAGTGAAACAGTTAACATCGTGCCAAGCTGTGCGCTCGCCTCCCAACCTCGCTGCACCGTGCAACGCGGCTTTGGCTCCGCTGCTGGCTATAAATAGCACTTTTCAAAATAGATTCATCAGATGAGAACTTGTCTGCCCAGCGCCTCCCAGCTGGAAACGCCCCTGCATCTCAGCTGGGCCGTGGAGATGTCACCATTTCACCGCTCGGCAGCGACACCCGTTGTGAGATGAACAGGAAGCTCCCAGTGACCCTCAGTTTTTTTCCTTCCACTCTCTATCAACCCCTTTCCCCGTTCATTTTCACCTGCGCCTTCTGGCTGGTGTAAGTAGGTACAGGCCTCATTAAAGGCAACCTAAGTACTAGAAATAAGCTCCCAGCGGTGACGAGGCTGCATGCTGATTCAGAGGGACTCAGCAGGATTTATCTAAATTAGGAGGCTAAATTCCTCGTGCCTGCATGTCTGTGATGAGTAATCTTTGAAATGACAGCTTGGCCCCAAACACAAGACTCCCTGCTAAGAGAGTATTTTCACATCTCCCTGCTCTTGCCTGCTGGCCTCTGCTGAGAGTTAAACATCTTTTCTCCAGGGACTGTCTGCCCAGCACCTAATATCAGCACAGTGCTTTGTGGCTTTTGCAAGGTTTGGGATGGCTGCGTCTTAATTATCCGAATTATAGCATGGTGACCCCTGTATAATTCCTCCTTTGGGGTCCCAGCTGAAATGGGAGGAACGGGAAGGGTTATCTAAACTACTTCTGCTCTCTGGATGACAGAAATAGAAGAGCACCCGAGTGGTGCAGGTGGTTCTGCCTACCCGAGCACTGACTATAAGAGGTGTTTCTGGTCCTGTTTTCTCCCTTGTAGGCTGCCCCAAAACAGCAGAGCGCTTGCTCCAAACAGCAGAGAGGCCCGGTGGAGTTACTGTGGAATGGGGGTTAGGAACAAGGAAGAAAGTTTAGTTAAAGGACTTGGCCACTAAGGGAACAGATGTGGAAGTGAAGTTTTGATTCATGGATTTCCCCTGACAGATTTGTCTGCCCAAGGTACATGCTGCCGTACAGTACAAGGACATGAATGCTATTGCTAACAGGTGCTGATGGATGCACATTGGTGGCTATAGGACAGGATGATATTTCTTGCTGTAATCTCCGTGCTTGGCTGTATTAACCTATGTTTTAGGGACCTAAGACAAACATCCCCTCCGACCCTTTCACAATGCACCAAGGAGGGATCTTGCATTTCCATAAAGAAGCACGTGTCCAGGGTTCACATCGTGGCAGTATGTTACATTTTGGATTCTCCAGCCCAATACATCCTGAACAGCTTATGACAATGTATGCCTGTAGTTAGTCATATTAATTCTGGACTTAACAGAAACTAACTTGTCCACAGTTGTCTTAGAAACTTCTTTGGGGTGATGGGGCTTATTATTCAGTTACGTAGTATGCAGGGATTAAGCCTGGCAATTGTCTAAGAGGATTGTCCTATGTGAGACATTTGAAATGGATGGTCAAAAATGCTCTAAATTGTATTTTAAATTCTACACGAACAAACTACTAACAGCAACCAAAAGAAAATGAATGTTGCTCTTGTTTCTGTTGATGCATAATGCTTACTCCATCTGCTCTCTGAAAAGGACTAATTCTCATCAGTTGTTTGAATTTCTGAATGAGCCAGGTCCTCATGAAATGCCTTTTGACCCAGGTCATGGCCCGCAGGGTCCAATCCTGCCAGGCCACAAGAACCTGCAACTTTGACTGACTTCTTGAGGCCATGCAAAATTAGGTCTTTTCTCCCAGCTCAGCCAATGCACTTACACTCCTCTGCCTCTTGTGTTAATCTACATCTGGGATGTCGGGGGCTCTTCCAAGAAAAGACAGCCCATTACGCTGAACTCTGTATGGGCGCAGCAATACAGAGAAATGTTTTCTGCAGGAGGATGGGGCTAAAGCATGCTTCCTTCTTGAAAAGCAGTTGTCTCTTTCAAAAAAAACCTGCTCAGGGCTCAAGAAGTTGTGCTGTTGGAGTGCATCCCCTTGAAGAGGACTGGTGATATAGGCAACAAGACTTGTCCTGCTCATTCAAGTACATTGATTTTAGGGTCAGGATAAAGGAAGTGTGCCCGTGATGGAAGGATATGTTTAAGCTGCTATGAGTTTCTCAGCTAGATGGCTGAGACTGGTCTAGGAGTTAGCAGAGGGGAAGTAATTGCATCGTTGTGTGCTATTCCCAGTATCTTTGCAAACTTGCAAGGAACCATATCAGTTTGGTCACCTGCAAAAGCTTGCCAGGAGTGACTACCATCTCTAACCTGCTGTAGCCTTGTCCAGATGGGCCTGGCTCAGATGCCCTTGCTCCATGAGCAGCCCTGGCTGACTTCACTGGCATCGTGCATGAACAGCGCTATTGGCACAAGCAGAAATATCAGCATTTGGCCCAAAGGCAGCAGTAGTGCCTAGAATGATGTGTTGAGAGAGTCTGATTTTTTTTTTCCCCCCCCCCCCAGAGTGGGAGCCGCAAAGCAGCCATGGGTACCCCCTCGTACTGCAAACCATTTAACGAGGCATCTCTTTGCCACTCCTTTGAGAAATATTTTACCTTCCCAAGCTCAGTACTTGACCTCCATCACATCCCTTAACCGAGGAACTCAAAGCACTTTGTCTCTATTCATTGATTGCTCCAGTGATAGCATTGCTTTGACAGAGCCTGTTTTGAAAAGCAGACAGCAGCCCTTTACAGACCCCAAAGAGACGGAGTGAACTGGGAGCTGGCTCTAAGCCCCCTCGGGACACCTGCATCTCTTACCAAAAAATGCAGTTGGGTCTTTAATGGTGGCATGCTTTTCCCCACCTCACTGGAAGGTTTGCAAATAAGTTAGCAGCCTCTACAAGGGGGTGTCTTCGGCAGCACGGCATTTACCACGGTTCTGGTGCAATGGGTCGGTGTCTACTCGGACAGAAAAACCTTATCACTGATCCGCTAGCATCTCTTCCTGGACCCCCTGTTTTGTCGCTAATCCATGGTTCTCTGTGACAAAGTAGACCTAGCCCAGCTTGCTTTGTGGTGGCAAATTACCCTTTTATCAAGCTGCACAGAAATTAGTGGCTGAATTTGCTTGTTGGGAGAATGCAACAATGCATTTTAAAGACAAGTCATTTAGATTAGAGAGGGTGGCTCCATACCAGTCCATTTTGTCATGTAAATGCTCAGCACATCTAAAACAAGACTATATTTTAGCAAATCTCAGGCAAGGGTTAATTGTTTTGAATGCATTTGAATAACAGCTCTAAGACAAGTGATTTTTTTATTTTTTGAGGCATAGCACTTTAAACAAATTCCATCAAACTTCAGGGCTGCAGTTTTGGTTATATATCACATTTCCACAAGCCAAGAAAAATTCCTGATATAGAAATGCACAACCCTTCTCGCCATCTCTCTTAGGCCTGACAGATACTGCACGGAAGAGAGGACACCAATGTTTAGGCTCGTACTTGCCATGATATTTTATGAGGTTGCTTCCTTTCCAGTACCTGTCTGTTTAACCTTGCACAGGCTGCTATTAGGACAAATGTCCCAACCATACACATCCGTCATGCTGTCCTAGCACCACAGCTGAGATTCCCTTTACTTCTCCTTCAAAGCGATACTTGTGAGTGCTTTCATACATTTGCTTTGATCCCTTTTTTTTTCCCATCTCACCTATTGGCATTCTGGTCTCATCAGCTGAGGTCTGTGCTGATGTTATTTATTTTTTGGTCCTGCAGTTAACAGTGATTTTTTTTTTTCTTTTAATCCATTCCCCGCCCCCCGCCGCCACGTTCTTAATTGATGAGCAACCACTTCACCTTTACACTTGCTCTCCTGGGTGTGCACGCCAAGGTTACTGATGCTGACTGTGGCATCGATTGTACCAGCAGGGGCAGCAGACGCAAAGCATTTCTTTGCCACATCAAAACGGCAGCACTTTTTGAACTGGGATTCTTGGCAGCAGGAGCCGGCACAAAATTACAGTGCATCTTTCTATTTATTTCCATCTATTCACTAACTACTGAAATGAGGCTAACTTTAGTGTTGAGGGGATGGAAGAAACTTAAATCCTCTGCACTCTGTGCAGTATTTAATATGACGTTAAAATCCAGAGGATGGGCCCCTGTGTGCGGTGAAATTTGGGGCTGAATGAACCCATGCTGTCACTTTAAAAAGCCTCAACTTGATGAAGGACTCTCAAGCATATGCCTGAGCACAGCTAATGATCACACAAGATTTTGCTGTGAACAGATTTGTGTTTGAGCCAGAAATCACTTTGGCTAGAGACAGAAATTACAGGTAAAACAGTATAAGTGAGCAGAAACTGATTCAAATCTGTAACACAACAGAAACGCAGTGCATACATACAGCTTTCCAAATGGCTGAAGCCAGCTTAAGATAAGCCTGGATGGATGTAGTATCAGACTTCACTGATTTTTAAGTTAAATTGGTTTATTGAAAGAAAGATTTGAGTTAACTCAGTCCCCCAGCATCCCAGGATGCTTTGCACCTCCCCTGCAAACCACCCCCCTTGCAGGGTGGGCAGGATAGCCTTGGCCCAAGCTGTCTGCTCCAGCTGAGCAGGGAGGCGTGCTCTTGTGCTCCCCGGCTGCTGGCCTGGGCCACCGCAGACTACATCAACAGTGAACGTCTGTCCACTTGCTTATCGGTTCAGTCTACGTAGCTTAAACTAACCTGCAAAGACTGAATCGATTCAGCCTCAGGCTCTCTGACTGTCTGTACTTAGCCCTTGTGTTTAAACAGTCAAGTGAAGCCCCTCGTCCTTTACCCATGCCTAGGGTCTCGCTTGACTCTTTCTGTAGGTAAAGGAAGGGAACTTTTAGTATCGCCAGAGATAGTGATAATAATGATCATTATTTTCTCCATTTTAGGGCCCCCTTTGTGTCTGGTTCACTTCGGCCTTCTCTGCTGTTCAGATGCTCCACAGCCACAGTCTGCTTCTAAAACATCTGGAGCAAACCTCAGGGCCAGGCAAAACCTGGAGGTTAGAGGAGACAGGACTCAGAGCAGCTTCCACCACCTAAATCATTCAAAATGTCCTGAGAGGTAAAACTGGCATCTTTTTGATCGCTATTTAGGAATTTCCTGCCTCCATCTTTCAACAGGGCCAGGAAAGCAAGAACACACTCCTGGCATCATTTTTTCAAGGCCTTTCTTAAGGCATTAGGCTGCTCCCCTTCCCCTCTGCGCTGTAAGAAACAGCTGATCCTGGATGGCGAGAGGAGTGGCTTTGGGTCTTTCTGGGGGCTGGAAGAAATGACTGCAAGAGCTAAAGCAGGGGTGGCCTTGCTAGCTCAGCAAGATGTTGTTCCTCTCTCACTTGCCCACATGCTCAGGTCTCCCGAGCCACTTGTTCACCTATGAAGCAGCTCTGCGCTCATCCCCAGCAGCTGCTCCTGAGTACCCAACCTCAGCTGGAGCTGATAGCCAGGGTAGGGATGAGGTACCAAATCCACTAGCTCATGAGATTTGGAGTTGTGGGTTGCAGGCCTGATACCTACTTGCTGCGTGACCTTAGGGTGGCGTCTTGAATCTGCAGCAGGCTGCAACGTGGCCATGAGCTGCTGTGGCACTAAGGCTGATGGAGCTGTGTGAGAAAACGTCCCAGGACGAAGGCAGGGGTGGAAGGCCTGGTCCAGCAAACATTTCCCATCTGATGCAGCGCTAGAATTCACAGGACTTGCTCACGCGCGTTGGAGAAAGCACTGCTGGACGGCAGCTGCACGGCAGAAGGGGCCCAGAGGCAGCGAGGAGCGGGTGCGAACAGAGCACTGTGATCCCTGAGGGCAGAGAGGCCACGTTATTCCAGAACTGCAGACTTTAAAGCCACCAGAGACCATCAGATCTTGTCTTCCCTCGTGCTAACAGAGCCAGGCACCTGTGATACGACTCGAGTGTTTTCTAGCGCAGCGGCTCTCAACAGGCAGCATGTACGGACATTCGCTGCCCCAAGAGAAACTGCCGGGGGAGGGATTTAACCCTGGTTGTTCCCAGGTTATTTGTGCACTTTTACCTTGGGAGAAAAAACCTGAACATCTGGACCCTCATGGCTTCTGAGAGAACAAAGAATCTCCCAAGGGAAACTGCCTCGACAAGGCCTCTGTTAGACTCGGGCAGCCTTGGAAGACATCGGCTCTTAGCTTTCCCTCCGCTCCTGAACACTGTAGAGCAACTCTTCTGCTGCAAAGCCCCCAGACAACCCCAGCAGCGTGGCCTGCTCCTGACCCTACCGCCCAGGTCCGAGGATGATCCTGGCTCAGGGGTGACTTAGTGGCAGCCTCTGCGTGCATAAGGGGGGTGCATCAGGAACTGGGCAGCAGGGCACCCCACAGGAAGATGAGGTCTAAGGGTCACAAACTGCCGGAAGCGTGTTTCAGACTGGACATAAGGAAAAGCTTCTTTACCGGCCAAGTCTGGACCAGACTCCCCCCAGAAGTGGTGCAAGCACCTGCTCTGGATACCTTCAGGAAACACTTGGATCTTATCTCGCTGGGGTGATGTGACCCCAGCTGACTTCCTGCCCTTTGGGCGGGGGGCTGGACCCGATGATCTCGCGAGGCCCCTTCCAGTCCTGAAGTCTTATTTTTGCAACAAAAAAAATATATATATTGCTATATATAACTCCCCCTCCCAGACTCCGCCAAGCGGCCCGTGGGGTTCGCTCGGCAGCGCAAAGCACACTGAACGTTGCACGGTCCGCACCGTGCTACTGCGCGCCCATCCCTGTACCCTGCCCTCCTCTGAGGGGCCAGTCCTGCAAAAGTGTGCGCCAGATAAGGGGGCCACCACAGAGGACAGTCCGGTTGTCCTCTATGGATATGAAACCCAACGCCTTGGTGTCCTCCACGTTTTTTCTTGAAGAGGAAAACAGAGGAGGTGAGGGCGCCGGGCTGTGCCTCGACAGAGCAGCAGAAAACCAGACCGCCACACGAAGTCCGCCATGTCGCTCTGTGGTCCCAACACCATCCGTGCCAGCCTGAGGCGGCCCGGCGCCTCCCGCCGCCCCGCCGGGGCTCCCGGAGAGGTCGCCGTCTCAGGCGCGTTGAGCATCGCCCCCCCTTCGCTGCGGAGCGCGACGGCACGACCGGGACTTCCGCCCTCCTGC
>NW_017728926.1:14607714-14611222 GCF_001723895.1 Crocodylus porosus
GGGCGCCGCCGGGCCCCGGCCCCGGCCTGCGCGGCTTCGCGCTCAACTGCTCGTGGGCCGGCACCTACACGCGGTTCCCGTGCGCCGCCGTGCAGCTGGGCGCCGCCTGCCGCGACTACCTGCTGCCCGACGCGCACGGCAGCGTGCGCTACCGCCTCTGCCTGCAGCCGCTCTACGCGCCCGCGCCCGCGCCGCCCCGCGCCGCCGACTGCGTGGAGTTCAGCCTGGAGCCGGCCGGCATGCGGGACATCGTCGTCGCCATGACCGCGGTCGGCGGCTCCATCTGCGTCATGCTGGTCTGCATCTGCCTGCTGGTGGCCTACATCACGGAGAACCTCCTGCCGCCGCCGGGCCGCCGCGCGCCCGCCCCGGACACCGCCTAGAGCCGCCGGGACACGCCGCGGCGCCGCCTGAGGGGGCTTCCGGCAGGTGCGGTGCAGGCCCGCTCCGCGCGGGCAGGGCGGGAGCGGGCCGCTCCTCACCCTTCAGGAGGCCCGTGCTGATCTGGGGGTTTCAGAGCCGCCGTTTCGAAAAGCGGCTGTGGGGCCGGGCGGGCTGGGCCCCGGCGATGCCGGCACTTCTGAGGAGAAAGGGGGAGAAATAGTTGAGGAGGCAGAAATCCCAGCGAGACTTCCCGCCCCAGCGGTGCTGTGGTGGCCCGGGGCTCGGAGGCGAGCATCTTCTGAACTGCCAGAGGTTTAGACAGGCGTTGAAATGTTTCATTTTTCTCCTGCATGCTGGCCAAAGAGAGCAGAGTAATAGCTTCAGAAACCACCAGCCTGTTGTGGCTGGATCTGAAGCCCTCTTAACTCTGTGGAGAGGGCTGTCCCCAACTGCTGTGGGGTTTGGGTGCTCTGGGCTGCGCTCTGGGCCGCGGGGACCTTGCCAACATCAGCAGGGGGGCTTGCCTTTGGCCTCAGCAGGGAGACTTGAAACATGGGGTGGGGAAGTGTGGGTCTAGCTGTTCTGTCCTAGGTTTCTGCCAGCAGAAAATTTCCCAAGGGCGAGCGGAGAGTCTGAAAACTGGGATTCGTGATGGGACTGCACGCTGTGAAAAGATGCTGACCCTCTCTTCCTCCGGCTGGGGGGAGGGCTGCACGCCACGGCTGCAGACGAGCAGTCTCGCAGCCACAGATCATGCAGTAGCTGAGTGTTTCCCCCGTAGGAGCACTCGTAGCCAGTCACTCAGTGCTGCAGTTAATGAAGATTTTAGCCATACTCTAGGTATTGATGACATTGTGCCTTAGTGTTGAAGGTTTGTCCCACTGATTTCGGTTCTTTTCCTGTTCCTGTTGTAAACTTCGCTGGGACGCCCCTATCTCCCGTCATGTTTTGTCTCTTGAATTCAGAAATAAACTTAGACTGACTATGACTTGAACCGTAAACCGGTGTAAGTGACTTCCCTAGAGCTCCTGCGTTAGTTTGGCTTCAGTACTGTAGCAAAAATACCCGGTACCAAGAACTCGCCAAAACAGATCAATCAAACTGGGGGGGTTGGGTGTGGGATTAGGCTTACATAGCAGGATGCTATGGATAAATAGTCTCACAGGTGACCTGTCTTATAAATGTGTGTGTGTATGTGCGTGTTTGTCTTCAGTTAGTGCTCCATTAGCATTTCTTAGGTAGGATGTAAAGCATAAACCTTGTAAGTAGATGGCACATGTGGAAAGTCTCTAGGATCTTGTATCACGATACCACATGTATACTAAGCAGATGAGCATAGCTGTAGTATCAAGATTGCACCTCTCCTTTCTTCCATAGCTGTCTGGAGCTATGATGTTTTATTTGCTGTAGGACTGAAACAATTTGAGAGCAGTTTGGAAGCCGAAGGTCGGTTTCATCAGGCAAAAATCTCTCCCTCTCAGTTGTTTTCCTTCTCGCACTGCTTTCCCTTTGCTGGCTTTCTGCCTGGGAACCTTGATTTTAAAATAACCCGACAGTATTTAAAATATAATTGCAATTTTGAGACGAGCTCTGAAGGAGAACATCATTCTCTTTCCTCCCCGGAGAGATGTAATGCTTGAAAAACGTGCAGTTATTTTGAGAATATGAAGTTTTAGCTTGTGGATGAGTTTAGAGGTTTTGAACCCAGCGTGAATTCGACCCAGTCCTTCCTCCGGCTGGTTCTGGGGAGGGGGAGAGGGATATTGTGCATTTCTATCAATCCTGTCACTCGGTGTTGCTCTCTTGTCCTTCACCTTGCCATGAACTGACAGACTTGAAAGTTAACTTTATAAAGAATGAGCCTTGTATCACCATGGAGATGACCGTAATGAATTAAAAGAGTATAATAAAAGGACATGAAAATGTTTCCAATCTCTAACTGATGAGTAGGGGTGGGTGTTTCTGCCCAGGGCTGCTTGCAGAGATGACCTTGTCTATTGTAAAATTATTGTGGTATCATTTGTCATGTAAACAAAAACCCTGTGCTCTGCGGGCACCTGAACTACATACAGACATTGCTGATTTAACACACCAGCCCACGGGCGTTTTTCTCCTAACATGGGTTTCCTACATGCACCATTTCTCCCTTTCCTGTTCTTGAACAACGTTCCACGTGCACGTGGGCTTGAACTGCTGCCAAAGGAGCTCAATTGAAGCCAAACCAGTGATTGGACCTGTCCCTGTAATGTTGATTAGATTTTGTGTTTCTAAGCAAACGATCTTTAAAACCATTTTCCCCCCCTGTGGAAATGTTAATGCTTTGTTCAGCTGCACAGCAAATAAGCGCCTTCTTTGATATGCCTGGCATTGTCAGCAGTAATCAAGTGGCCCAGTTTTTGCCCATTTGCTTCTATTTTCAACAGCGTGAGCAATCAAATAGCATTGCTGGGGACTGCCATTGAGGACTGCCGTGTTCAGCGAGCAGCCATAAGCATCATTATTCCCAGAAAGATTACTACGTGGCTTGTTTCAAGATCACGCACACAATTTCTGGCATGGCCGGGACTGGAATCTGGATGCCTTCACTTTTTAATCTGCTTTGAAGAAACACAGTCAGGTTTAACAAGTGCTTTATTTCCCAGATAAGGGGCTGGCTCCTGAGAGAGTGCTTGTAGACATAAGCCTAGTGAAGCCCAGAGACGTATGCTGCTTTACACCCGCTGGGGAAGTTGCCCATGCATTCTCTAAGAGCATAAAAATGAGCTGTGTTTTCTTATAATCAGGTGCTGGCGAACGTATTTGGGTCAAACATTGCACGCCTTCTAGTGAAGCCACACGTTTTTCAGCAGCTTAAGAGAAAAGGTAGCACACCTGGGCTAAGGGTTAGTGAGGAACTAGTTAGGGAACTTCTGGAGGGGCTGGACGTATTCAAGTCAGCCAGCCTGGACGATCTCCGCCCTAGAGTTCTAAAGGAATTGGCCGAGGTCATTGCAGGACCCCAGCACGGCTTTATGAGCACTCATGGTGCTCTGGTGTGGTGCCGGAGGACTGGAAGAGGGCCAACGTGGTTCCCATCTTCAAAAAGGGGAAGAAGGAGGACCTGGGAAATTATAGGCCAGTTAGT
>NW_017728926.1:14612005-14623856 GCF_001723895.1 Crocodylus porosus
AGGATCTGGAACCAACTTCCGAGAGAAGTGGTGCAGGCTTCTACCCTGCAGTTTTTTAAGAGGAGGCTAGATGAACACCTTGCTGGGGTCGTTTGACCCCAGCACTCTTTCCTGCCATGGCAGGGGGTCGGACTAGATGATCTGCTCAGGTCCCTTCTGACCCTCAAAACTATGAAACTATAAACACATGGCAAATAACTGAGCCATTAATATCCTGGCAGTATCAGCTTCCACCTGCAAATACGACTGTCCCAAAGTTCATTCGGGTAGGTAGGTGCCAAATGGTGGCTGCAGTTGTGCAGCAGGTGGCAAGAGTCTCGATGATTCATTGGTCTCTAGTAGGGGCATGGCTTTTTTGGCCCAAAGTGTTATTGGAACAGGAAGGCAAAATCCGCACCTGCCCCAAAGATCTTACCGTGTGTACCCATGATTATGTTGGAAGAAGTAACAGTGAGCGTGGCTGATGTCTTGCAGCATGACCTACAGATGTAAATCTCTGTCCTAATCATGCCTCACAGAGGCTGAGATTCATTGAGGTGATGGTCTTTGGGGTTTTATTTTAAATATATACTGCACCCCCCACCTGGCTGCTCAATGAGCTGTTCTTAGCTCCTGCCCTTGTCTGTAAGTCCAAATGACTTATTTCCATATGCACAAAAACAGCTTTAGATCACGCCTATGCTGGTGTGACGCTAAAGAAACTAAGCCTGAACATTAATGTCTCTATTTACAGGTGAATCTTTCGCAGAAGTTTCCATCCGTATGTTCCAGCAGGATAAATCCATCTGTTAGAACAGCTCCCTGTCTATACAGAAATAGCCTCTGGTCACAGCTGGATTGTATGCACCTGCTGCTGTGGATCGTATTGGTGCCGCACATCGGGCAGGGGGCTAAGAAAGCAGGAGTGACAGGGTGTAAAATAAGAGAGTGGATCCCACTGAGAGGATTTCTGCAACTCTCCGAAGGGTTATTTTGGTCAGTGCTGCATTCATGCCCATACATTATAGATGGGATGTGCCCCACTCACTTTCAGTGGATTAAATCTTAATTGGATGCCTCTTAGTGTTTGGAAAGAAAAACAGAAATCCTATTTTTCCAGGGTTTTTTATGACATCAAGTAAAACAGGGAGACACATCCATCAGCCCCTTGGCAGCTGCTGCTCCTGATTTTTTTCTCTTTCTCCCAGCACAGATATGGAAATGAAGCAATAATAGAGAAACACACGTACGTGGCCCTGATACTAATTTGTCTCCGACAAGCGGTTGTGTAAAATCATGCAGTTAAGCGAAGCATCTTTATCTGATGTCTCCAGCGTTTCCCAAAGCACACAGATTATGTTGCAGGGATGTGATTGGTCATGTCCCATTTCGGACGGGGGGAGGGGTTAAAAAATGGGGCGAGAAAGTCAGCTGGCAAAATCCTGCATATTTCCACAGACTTTGGTGCCACGGAGCTGACCGGTCGATACCTAGTCCTCCGGGGAGAAAGATTGGGATGGCTTCACCTGTGAGTACCTTGCTGGGCTGTTACTGCTTTGGTAAATGGGGGGATTTAAAGCTGCATCTGTGACAGTCAAATTGGTGTGTATAATCTGGGGTAATTTCCAATACAAATAGCATGCATTCCCCAGATTAGGTGAAAGCTATTCGCCCAGTCTGTAAAAGTGAATGTCCCTGGATTAGTCTTGCTAACAGGATCCCCCCCCTCCCCTTTCCTGTTATACTAAAAGGAAGAAAAATCAGCATTTGCTTGAAGGTGCACAAGCCAAGCTCCTCGCACTGACCCCGGCTTTGAATCATCGCCTCTGTCAGGCAAAAATAGTCTGCTTCAGGCTAAGATTTTTTTTTTTAAATGTTAAATTGCATTAACCTTTTTTCGCTACATCAAAAGAAAGGTTCAATTTGCTTCCCCGAGCTGTGAGGTGCCAGGCAGAGCTGGTACTTGGCTTCCATGGATACCTGGAGGAGATGTCTGGCAGGGCTGCAGACCGCGGACTTGCTCCTCCTAGAGAGAGGGAAGGCTGTGCTGGGGGTGGGAAGCTGTTCCCTGGTCTTGTCCTAGTGAAAATGCTTGTGGCAGAGGTGCTGGGGTTTGGTCTGGTGCAGTCAGACAGTTCATTTCCCCCCCCCGAGCAGACACAGGCATCTCCTGTGAAGGTTGTTTGCTTCAGTGCCATCACTGACCCCCTTCCTGCGGGGGCCAAAGCATCTGAGGGAGGAGGTCAAGAGTGATGTTTCCATGTCGATTTTCCTCCTTCAAGCCAGAACGGCCGTCCTTGTCATCCCCTCCATCCTGGCTCCTTGCACTGAAATCCTCCTCCTTGCTGGCATGACTCCCATTCCATGTATCCTTGCCCCTAATCAGCCCAGCACGTGCTGTTGTGCTGCCTGGGCCCTGCTTGCCTGCCTGCTGCTGGGCCGCCTTCAGGCAGGGCTGAAGCTTCTCTTGCAGTGCCTGAGCAGGTCCAGGCATTCACATGGAGAGATGGTCACTAGGAGCATCGGGGCTGCAGAGAGAGTGTTTTCATCAGACCTACAGGCAAGGAACCCTGGGAAACCTAGAAGCTCCCTCTTGCAGCTTGTATGCATGAAGCAGAAAGGAAGCGTGAGCCTGTCGGAGCGAGGGAGGAGGATCTTGGGATTCAGGAGAGCTGGTGCAGTCCTTTGCTGTGCCACAGACTTCTTGTGTGGCCTCTGGCAAGTCGCTTCATCTTGGTGCTCCTCGCCCCTCTCTGTACAAGGATTTCTTTCTGCCATGCCTGTTTCAACCAGCAGTGCCTCACTGCAGGCGCTGCTTGGGCAGTGCTTGAAATGTTGGGATCTGACCATGCTTGCATGATCTAGGTGTTACCTTGGACCTAGGGCATCTAGGTGTTACCATAGCAATGGATATAAGTAGTCAGTTTTGAGCAGTCCTTCCTGACCAGTGCTTAGCTCTAAGCCTCCTCTGGGCTGTTCCTCTCTTGTTCCTTTCCACCCCCACCCCCATCCTGCCAGCCCTGTGACAATATGGATCCTTGGACATAGAAGTGATGTTCTCCCCTCATCTGAGAGATGCACAGGGTTCAAATGGCCAATAGCCAGGGCCCCTGTATCACATTAATACAAGTTATTATACAGAGAGTGTAGCAGGGCAGCACTGCCCCAAGGTGATTTAGCATGTGAGTAATGGCAGCCAACTGCAACTTGATCTCCACGGAGAGGGTTGCTCTATCTCAGGGCGTTTGTACACGCCATGAGATGTCCCGTTTATGCGTGGTCGAAGTTAGCGTAGTCACTGAGAGCACACCAGTCCGTATTGGATTTGATCTTCTCATCACCCAGGCAGAGGGGGAATGATACTATCCCTACATGGGAATGAAGGCATTTAGTCCCCCTGAAAGGTGTGTTTGAGCTCTAGCTCCTGATGATAATCCCCCCAGCCGCATCTTTCAGCATCAAAACCCATCTACAAATCTGTCCTTGTGCCAGTGCAGGGAATTGAACAGAGGTCCCCAGCTGGAGTCCGGTGCACTGGACCATCTCTCCCCTGCTGAGAGTAGTGCCCGTGCTCTGCTCCCCCTCCCATATCCTTCATTTGTCAGTGGCCTGGGCCATCTAATGCTATCATGTGTGGATTTTTTCTTGTCCCTCAAACAGTCTGGGTTGAGCTGCATTTCTTTATCAGGGTAACAAACCAATAACTATCTTGTCCCTGCAAGAAGAGATGCCCATGTCATTCATTTGTTCGACGCCTGCATAGGCTGGGGCTTGCATTCCCGACCGGCAGCATGGAGATGGATGAGCTTATGTGCCATCATGCAAATACAGGCTGGTTTCCAAAGCTTTGTGACTACAGGTGAAACTTTGTCTACTAGAAGTGCTGTGATCTGCTCACGGTTACCTGCCAGAGCTGGGATCTTTCTTCCTGTGTGCCTCATTTCCTATGACCCACTCAATTTTGCCGTTTCCATGTTATTTAATCGAATGTGTCACCTGGAGGCCCCAGTAGTAAATCAGCAGCACACACGCACAGAGGCATGGCTTTGCAGCACGTCAGCTGTGCCTGCTTTCTGTCTCTGGGTCAAGTTTCCTGTGATTGCAGTCCCGGCCCAAGGAGAGAGAAACTGAGCAGATACAGACACCAGGCTACAAGCTTCCCTGCATTTGCAATTGACTGCAAAATAATATTTTGCCTCCTGCTCCCTAGGTAGTTGTGGTGCAGACCACGGTGGGCCATTATTGGAGCACGTACAGCGGATCTTGGGATTATATATGCATAACATTCAGTAATGCTTGAGCCTGAAGGGACTCTTGGCCTTGTCTGTGGGTCATGTCATTGAATAGCTTATTGTAAGCCTTGCTGTGTGCACAGATGGATAACAGCCCAAAACGATGCAACAGAAATCACTGGATATCAGGATAAAGACTGGTAATATTTAATTAGCAAGATGTTAGGACCAATTTCAGGAGCTCAATATTGCCATTTTGGATTGGGCAAGCTATGGGTTTGGCCTGGTATTAGACTGGGGAGCACTGGGCAGATGCTTCTGAAAGACTAAATAAAACAGAATCATCCACCACAGAAGAAATGTCCTTCCTGACCCTTGTCAGTTTGAGGTTGGCTTATACTCTGAAGCATGGAGGTTTTACTGAATAATTATAAAGGCTGTAATTGAGCCTGTTCTGATTATTTGTAAAACACTAAATCCTTTTTCAGGACACTACTAAAGTCTCACCCTCAGTGATATATCTAGGCAGTGAACTCCACCTGTTAGGATGAATTGTGTGACGGGGGGGGACAGACCCCCCAGACGGACCACACTTCTGTATTCACGGTGCTTGGCCTCAGGGAGTGCAGTTAGCTCCCCGCTTTCACAAAAACCTGGTTCACACAACACAGAAGGAACCCCCCAACTTTCTGACTCGTAGATCTAAGATAGTAGTGGCAGTAATCATGGGGATAGTCACAGTGTTGGCCATGGCTGGCCCCAAAACCTACAGGGGAAGCCAGAGCAGGGAACCACCAGCTGGAGTTGGCTTCCAGAAGACACCCAAGCTGCAAAGACATTGGAGTTTCTTCACTGCAAGCTCAACATGACATAGCAGCCAGGCTGAAAAGCCTGTCATACTGCACCATTCCCTGAACGCACTGTGCTTTGTGGGCGGCAATCATATGCTTGGAGATTGGATAGTTACTTAATTCTGCACAGGGCAGATTTCAGCATCTTTGCAAACAGCTGTTTGCCTAATCAAATGTAGGATTAGACCAGCCTGAAATCCCACAAGAGTCCCTGGCAGATGAGATCTGCCATCTCAGGGGCTTATCTTAGTGCTTGAACAAATCACCGAAGTGCCCAGAACAGCTGTAGGCAATAGGGGAGGTTTACGTTTGGACCTCAGCAGAGACCTGTTCCATCCATATTTCTCCAAAAGGCCTAGAAAGCTGGGAATGACCATTAACCCCATTTTACTGGGAAGTTGACAGGGAATAACTCAGTTGAGAGTTGACTGGGACATGAGCAGTCAGCCCAAAGGTGCTTTCCCCAGAATGTCCTGACAAATTGGCCTGATCTAGTCCCTAGACAGCCCTGCCTCCCTGCCTGGACCCAGCACTCGGGTGTCTTGATTGCCAGTCGTCCTGCTCCGGTCCCATTTCTCTCCCACCTGTCTCTTGGAACTGTTCGGAAGTGCAGTACAGTCCTGCAAGCAAGCCTGTTCTTGAGCTAAGAGTCCCAGCACGTGTCCACTGCTGGTCTGCCAAGCAGGCCAAGTGCGGTGCCCAGGTGGGGGATCTCAGCTTCTCCGCCAAAGGACTAAAGGGCAAAAAGGACTGACTACAGGGTGTGATGAGCGCTGAAGCCACGCAGAGAACAGCAGGTCACATGTGCTGGGGTGTCCCTGCTTTTCAGAGAGGCATTGCAGGGAAATGCTCTTAGATGATCTCCTTCAGGTTGCTCGGCTTGACTCGCTTCTCAGATTGCTCAGCTGTCCTTCAAAAGCAGCAAAGGTGGGCTCCTGACCGGGCTAGGGGAAAAGTAGTCATGCCTTAATGGGTTTCTGTGGATTGATTTGCTGGACAGTCCTAGGGAGTGGATTGTAAGAAGCCCAGTAGGACCCTGCCTAGCCTGGGTATTGTATTGCAGTACTGCCTTATGGTCTGCTCCAGCTCCAACATCCTCAGGGATGTCTATTGCTCTGGAAACACTTCCTTACCTTCCAAAAGAGTCTTTTGCTGAGGTCAGCTGCCCTGTTCAGGGACCAAGCTTAGTCATGCCACAGACCCACCTGCCAGAAGTACAGCTGGGAAAGCATCAGTAGCGCAGTGTTTGCAGAAACACTGGGAAACCTCCATTGTCTGCAGCAGTAATAGCCTCTTTCAGGGCATATCCACTTTAGGGGGCCTATCTGATGTGATCAAAAGGCTGCCTCTGCACTGGATTAGAGATTACTTCTGATTGTTATATTTGGCAGAGCAATGGGGCTGCCAAGAGTCTAACGGCAAATGGGATGTGGGGGCTGCTCCCTGCTAAGAGGGGGGTAGAGGTTGCTTTTTAATGGAAACCTTTCTGCAGGTGCTTGGAGTTTGGTGCATGTCAGAAAGTTTTGGGAGAGCAGAGAGAGCAGCCTCGCATGTGGTCACTGCGTCACGGGGCTTGTCCCTGCGTGTTGGCTCACTGGTTTCTCCCCTCTGGCACCCTGCCGCCAGCCGCGATCAATACCCGCCGCTGCAGAAGAAGAGGAAAAACTACATTTAGCCAGAGCTGTGTGTGTGTCAAGGTGGGCTCAGCCTAGCCTTGGCTCCTTTCCTCGCAGACTGAGCATGTACAGCAAAGCATTACTATTTCCATTAGCAGATGGTTAGATCAAAATAAGAGGAATCTCATTTACAGGCCCGGTCCATACAGTGGATGGCTTGTTGTGATTTTTCCTGGCTTCTGCTGGAGTCTGGGAGCTTCCCTGTTGGGGAGAAGGCCCACAAACCAGCAGTCTGCTTTGCCAGTTCCTTGACACCCCGACACCTCTTCCCTGGCTGCCGTGGGGCATTGTTAGCAATGCCCGTGTGGACTTCTGCTCTCACAGATTTCCCCAAGCAACTAGCAACTTCGGGGGCCCACCCTGAAACACTGCAGTAGGAGTCCGACTGTCGAGGGCAGGTGCTCAGCACCACCTGGAAACTGGCCGTTTTCACAACTCGTGGTTGCCTTGGGAAATCCCGGGAGCTTTATACTGTCTAATGAATATTGCTGATGCTTTTGGAAAGATGCTCTCAGCTGTTGTCTTGGGGCCTGGAGTCCCAGGGCTGTGCTCAATACCAGGTCATTACTCTGATACCGCATAACTTCAGCTGCCATCCACCGCCATGCTGCCGAGTCAGCACTGGGTTGTAGGACCCTGACTTGCTTGGTGGGACACGAGCAGGACGCTTTGGGCCTGAGGGCAGGAGAGGCCAGGATGTGAGAGGCATTTCCGGAAAGCAGCGTAGTGCTGAGAGCTTCCACTGAGCTAGCGAGGACCAATATGTGACCTCTTTTCTTGCCAAACAGCGTGGCCATACGGAGCTGCACACGGCAGCACCTCGGTGCAGATGGTGCCTTTGGGGGGCCTTGGCAGTGGACCGTGGCCTGAGGTTCTCGCTGCGCAGCATGAACGGGGATGAGGGAGCAAAGGGAAAGAGGAAGAGCTGCCAGCTAGCAATTTTGGTTGCTAGATCTGGGGGTCTCTGGGAACCAGCGGCATGCAAGCAGGGCCAGCTTTTGAAAGCCAATCTTTGCAACAGCCACCAGGCAGCCCGTGTGTCTGGCCAACTTCTGCTCGCAGGCGCTGGCAGAGCTGCTCTGGTGAGGGAGCTCTGATGTCAGCAGCCAGGAGAGCTCGGGGATCGACAAGACGAGAGCTATGTGCACACTGTCCTTTGCAGTGATGGCAGGCTGGGAAAGTGAGCCCCAGCGAGCCAACTGCTGCTGCCTAGGTGTGGTAGGCTCTCCCATGGCAGCCCAGCTCCTGGAGTTGCTCCAGGTTGGGCAGTGGGTGCCGGGCACTGCTCTGCTGGGGGATGTCCTCAGCTTCCAGGGTCTGCGTCCACTCTAGGCTGTTGATGCTAATGAGGAGCGCTAGCCTGGAGAGCAGTGAGGAGCTCAGGCCAAAGCAAGAGCTGAGCAAAGAGGCACCTCTGGGCAGGGCAGGATAGTAAGGGAGGTGCACTGGAGGAATGCATTCACCCTCCTCCACCTGTTTGCCATGTCAAGGCTAAAATGGCACCCTTACAGCCAGGGGCAGGATTTGTCCTACTGGATCTAACTATTGTTCATCCCTTCCCTGTTATTAGCTGCACCTGGCAGCTTCAGGGATGGGGTGGAGGGGGCTCCCCAGTCCTCCTGTTCAGCTGTGCAGGGATGCAAGCGGGTCTGATTTCCTCCCCTCACCCTGCAGCAATCTGCTTGCACTTTGTCTCCCTTGGGCTTCAGCTCTGCACGTAGCTCAGCGTTTCTCAACGCTGCGGACTCAGCCCAAAAGTGAGTCACAAGAATATATAAAGGGGTCGCAAACAAACTTTAAAAATGGATTCTCCAGTAAAGGAGAACAATGTGGGGAACCATGGCTTCTCCCTCGCTGGCTGTCAGAGTTTCAGCCTGCAAGGGGCTGCCTGGGACCCTCCATGCTCCACACACCCCCTGTCCCATACACTGCGGGGCTGAGGGTCAGGAATGAGGGGCACTGGGTCAGGACTTGCCATCAATGTTTGCAAATGGGTCCTGGCACAAAAATGCTTCAGAACCACTGGTGTAGCTGACCTCCACCATTCCCAGCCCAGGCTCCATGTGGCAGCTGCCAAAGCTGTTCCCTTTCACTTGCTTTTGTAACCCACATCATTGGGAAAGGTGGTTTCAGCTGCATCTCCTGCTCTTGCTGCCAACCTGCTGTTTCATTTTCCTGGTGACACTAACCCAAGTCCTGCCGGGCTTTGATTAAGAATATAGGGGCCCGGCTTTGCTGGGAGTAGCCTAGGCCTCTCTCATGCTAAACTGTCCTTTGTTGCATGGCCGAGCATCCGAGATTTGCTTTGCAGGCTGGACAAGGGACGGCTTTGATTGACAAACCGCTGCAGCCTGACTTCCAAAGTGACACACTGCCAACTTCTCCAAAGTGACTGGCTGCAGGGCACTGCTGTTTGGTTTCACCCAGGTCCAAGCAACTCATCCATGCCAGGACTCTTTCTTAACAAGGACTTTAATCTCCCTAAAAGCGTAATTACGGCTCTGAGAAAACTGCTGTGGCTGCATTCTTCCTTAGCGGCTGCCAAGTCATGTTGGCACCTCCGGGAGTCTGAAAATAACCTGCGTTTTCATTGCGGGGGGTGGAGAATAAAAATCAATACAACTGACCTTGAGCTAAGAATGGGCTTTGATCATTTGATGATAGAGTCTCTATCCCTTCCCTTTATTTTTAATTTAATCAGCAGTCGGATTGCTGGCCAGATCCCACAGGCGGTTACAGAAATCGCTGTGCTGCTACCAGGGGCGCTGCTTTGCTTTGGGTGAGTTTGTAACTCAGTCATGGGGACCAAGAGCAGAGCCGTTGGCTCAGAGGTGGGCGGGTGCTGCTCATCCTTCCCCACCGGCGTTGGCTCGAGGTTGGAGATGGATGCACCTGGGCTGGACTCGAGCCTTTTTCGACGCTTCCTTTGTGCTGCCGAGTCGGCTCCCCCAGGGGTTGCAGGGAGCACGGTAGGCCTCCGGTGCACAAAGCATCCATGCCAGGAGGACCCTACATCCTCCCACGCCAGCACGTGAGAGCACGACTCATCGAGTCGAGGAATGCAATCTGTACCAGGTGACTGGCTGCGGCCAATCACAGCTAGGCGTGCCAGGTCGATGCTCTATTCCAGGGTATGAAATCATTGCCATAAACTCTTTTCATGGGATCCTTGGAGGAGGGAAGGGTGAGAGCACGGTTTCAAATAGGGTGAAGTTCACCCTTCGCACGAGGGCAAGTATGAGATGTGTGTGCCACTTCTGAGGGCTTAAATCAGTGTTTCACAAACTTTTATACCTGGGGCACGTTTGTTTTTCGGGATTAAAATTGGCAGCACGTTTCACATAGAGGGTCCATGGGCCAGATCCAGTCTGTGGGCCCCATCCTTGATGGGCAGAGGCTGGGCTGGGTGGGGCGCCATCCAACCCGTTTTTCATGTCACACTTCCACCGCTCTTGTGGCACACCCTTTAGGAATCATTGGCAATTATTTTGGACGGAGGGCCACTTACTGAGTTTTGGCACGCCATCGAGGGCTGCATGACAGGCAGCCAGGGGCAGATAAATATTAATTTTCTTAATTTTTTAGGGACCCCGCGGGCTGGATAGAATGGCCTGGCAAGCCTCATCCAGCTCACAGGCCTCATTTTGTGCACCCCTGGCTTAAACAGTGCTGAGACCTTACACTGTCCCCCAACACAGGGATGAACACAGCAAAGAACAATTTTTGCAGCTATTCAGTTGGTCTAATAAAAGGCATCACATCTACCCAAAGAACCTTGTCAGCTGGGGAAATGGCCTTCTTCTCCCCAAATCATCAGGAGCAGGGAAAAAGAGAGGATTTGTTGTCATGGAAGTCACAGCTCCCCAGGGAAAGTGTTGAGACAGATGGCTGCGATCTCCATGCTGACTCTGGTTTTATCACAGTATCATGACACCAAAAGCCTCAGCTCCAGGAGTCCTGTGATCAGGAGAGACTCTCACCTTTGACCTTTTTAAAGCAGTACATGTTTAGCCTCATGGGTACCAAGGAAAACTGGAGCTTCTGGCCCAAACCAGAGAAAGGGGCATGGAAGATGACTTAATCCAACTACTGGCTCAGGAACATCCCTGTCTAAACCACTGCAGACAAATATTTGTCTAACCTGGACTTAAAGACCTCCAATGATGAGATACCTCTCTAGGTATTGGCACTAGCAAGAAATCAGAAAGTAAATTATTAACAGTATTATTTAATAATATGTATTATTGTTATTGGGGGGAACCTACTCCATGGTTTTTGAACCCTCGGCGTCAACTATATGATCTTTGCTCCAGTAACCCACCCTTTGCTCCAGTTGCAGTCCCTTTTCCTTCTGTCCACATTCCTCTTCCCGACAGATGTGACTACTGAATCCCTGCACATTACCTGTGCTCAGGCTGGGACGCGTCAGTGGGCAGCAAAGCATGGCTTTGCTTCAGCTTCTTTTGGCCGGCTCTGCAGTTCGTCTCCTGTGCTGTGGGGAGAGTGGGAGCTTCAGCGCCAGTCAAAACGTTACGTGTTTACCGTGTTCTGGGTTATTTCTGTGCATCTTACCCTTAAGTTTGCAAAGCGCACATGACGCTATTTTGTGAACTCAGGCAGCAAGAAAAGAGCTGTACCTCTGCATTGCACTCAAGCCGTTGAGCAGCCCTCATGCTAGCCAGGGTTATTTTTAGAGGATTTGGGCATGTGCAGTGCCAGAATAGAAATATCATTATCACAGTGCAGCTTCTTCAGAGCATCATAAATAAGGAACCAGCTTGCTGGCAATATAGGCAGAAAAAGAGACGTATTGGAAACATAGCCAGCCACCCATCTGTGCACTCACCATCCTTCACTACTTGGCTTTTATCTGGAAAGACAAACCAACTGTGTTTCCCCGAGGTAGTAAGATGCAGCCTTATCTCTGCTGACTCATTGGAGCAGGGGAGGCTGCTAATTAGGTGCAAAAAATAAATGAGGGAGGTGCTTTTTGGAAGGAGTTAGGAACAAAGTCAAGCATAGCCTTGAGAAGGAAGCCAAGTCCTGAGCTGAAGTTTGTTCATTCATTTGTATTCAAGGGAAAAGGGAGTGAGTTTGGCCTCCAAAAGGGTGG
>NW_017728926.1:14624271-14651162 GCF_001723895.1 Crocodylus porosus
TGGAGCTGTGATGGGTGGTCTCTAGATAACTGCATTTCCCAGGTTGCTTCCTGAACATAGCCTTGCAGAAAGACTTGCGCTGGGGTTTAGTGAGACTCAGGTAAGGCACCTGGTTCTGCTGGGAAGGGCCAGAGAGGGCACCACAAAGCCACCCTCCAGACAGCCATGCTGCTCTGTACCCTGGAGGGCAGCCTCTGGCCTGGTTGGGGCATGGAGTTCCCATCTCCTCGGGCTGTGATATCAAGACGAGCTTATGCTGGTGCTTGGGCTGCCTATCTATGCAGGGGGGGGTTCATGTCCTGGGGTATCAGGCTGGATCTTTTTGCCATCTAGCATAACCCACCAGGGACGTCCCCCTACCTTCCCCTGCATTTTCCCATCGATTAGGGGAGTGTAAAAGTGGGATAGATGAGGAAGAAGGTAGGACATTATGGATTGTCTTGGAGTTAATTAACAACAGGGTCAGTTTATCACCATGATGAGGTTTTAACTCAAAGCTGGTTCTGCTATTTTTGCTCATAAAGTGATACTTAATTAACAATAACAGGCTTTCTTAGTGCCCAGGAAGTATATCTTGGGGAGACCTCCTTAAGGAAAATATATGGAGCTGGAAATGTTGCTGGTATTCTCTGGAGGAGCCTGCAGCTTAATAATAACTTGCCTGCTAATTTATGGGGCGGTTGCACTGGGACAGCCCAGACTCGGGACTGCAGCCCAGCTCTGGTTTATTACAATCATTAAATGGCTGCAATTTCAGAACCGCATCAATACCATGAAATGAGTCCACGTGAATCCAAGGAGCAGCCTCCCTTGGAGCAGCCCCGACTGTCCCTGTTCCCTGCTTTGCCATGCCTTGTAACAGTGCAGGGGGTTGCAAAGCTGGCTGCATCTTCCCCAATCCTGGCGGGAGATGGATAGTTGGATCTGGGGCTGCACGCATGTCAGCATAAGCAGGAAGCCTGGGAAAGAGAAGGGGGTGGGGGTTGAATGAGGGTGCGGGGGAAAGTGAGGCACCTGCAGCAAGCTCATTTTAACATAACATACTCTCCAACCCTCTTGCCACCCCACCACCACCCCTGGGCTTGCTGCAGGAGACCGTGATTTGTTTTTAAAGGGCAGGCAGTAAACAGCATTATGCATTTGTGCTAGTTATGGTGGGCATCAGGCTCGTGCTTTTACAGAGGCCTGCAAAATGGACAATGAAGCCCTCACTTGGAAGACTCCTTGCCGGCTTGGAGCCCCGCGTCCTGCCTGCCCTCCCTCCCTGGTGTGGCACTTAGCCTTGCATTAGCACTTGCTTTGCCATGTAAACGGTGTCACGAAGTAGTGCAAAATCTGGTGCAGTGCTGGATTTTGACGTGCTGAGGCCCTAAATTACGTCCATCTTAAGAGGCCCCATACAATAAAAATAATCCACAAAAATGGATTTTCATGAAATTTAAAGATGAATTATAGTTATTTCTGCACAAATTTATAAACGCAATATGAATAATAACTGTGGAGCCATACATACATGTATATTTTTGTCATATTAGAATGAAAATGTCCAGGTTTTTTTTCCTTATTTAGAGGCCCCTCCTATTGTGAGGCCCTAAACTGTTGTTTAAGTAGCTTAAGCCTAAATCTGGCACTGATCTGGTAGGAAGCAGAGAGCTTGCTCCCATCCAGCAGGGACCACCAGCAACTTTCCACTTGCCGTGAGCCCTCTCTCGCCCCTCACAAAAATCCCAGATCGTTCCATACCTGGCTCTGTCTCAGCCCACCCCAAGCTAGGCACGCAGAAGGCACAGCCCTCGATCGAGCTCTGCAATACAACAGCGTTTCTTTCCTGGTGTCCCTCCCTTGGGAGCCATGGGCATTGGGCACCCCCAGACGTTTGCACTGGAGGCACGAGGTGACACAAGTCGCTGGGCAGCTCAGTGAAGGGAGGAGGTGGATTTTCTGGGTCAAGAACCGGGTCTCCAGCCCTCATGCGTACTGTGGAGTGCATTGACTTTGCTGTGTAGTAATAATGGAGCACACACATGACACACAGCCCATTATAAAGTAAATCACTCGGCTCTGGGGTGAAGCTCTCTCTTGGAAAACGTGCAGCCACTTCATGACGGGGAGTGTACGGTGCGTCCGCTCCCTTAGACCACGTCACTGTTGGGTATTGTGTGCTTTTCCCCAATGATAGTCCTGTTCATTTCTGATGTGATGTCCCCAAAAGTGCCTGATGTGGGCAGAGGGGCCCGGTGCTTCCACCCCCAATCCCACCTGAGACGGCATGGTTCAGGCCTTGTCTCCTCGCACAGCTCGCCAGGGTGGTCCTTCCCCAAAGATAATTGTTCCCAAAAGCCCACGTCTCTAGCCAGAACCCCGTCTCCACACTGGCGCAGGAAGTGACGGCTGATAGTGCAATAAATCAGGCTGAGGTTTGCTGAAGGCCATTTCTGCAGCTTTTCTCATATATTAGCATCAGGGAGTGTTTGGAGGATGACCTGGCGGGGGATGATCTGGTTAGATGTCTTTACTTGCCACCTGCCTGCTTCCCCTCCCAGTGGGGACCAAGGCTACACAAGCCCCCTGCCTCAGCTGCTGGGAGAGCCATCCCTTGAGACCGGAGGAACATGGATCATCTCTGAGCCACTTTCCAGTGGCAGCACCGCAAAGATCAGGTGCTTCTTTGTATGCCCTTCCTGGGGTCAGCTCTGCTTCATGACCCAGCCTCTGAACCCCCATCCGATCCCTTCGCAGCGGGATGCCGCTCGCTCACTCAAATGCCAAAGAGATCTAGGGCAGATCCTGGAACCTGCTCGGTTATCACCCACACGACCACAGGCTTAAGGAGGAGAGGTAAATGCACCACTCTGCTTATGTATTTGAGTGGTTTTTAATTACTGATGATACTTGTTCGAGCACAGGTCTATCAATTTTTACTAGGGGTTCCCGAGGGCCTTTTATCCTGCTATCTGCTGTAGGATGGGTTGTAATAGGAATGAAATGTGAGTGCCATGAGGCAGCACCAAGCCCCGTCTGCTATTAAATCTTTGCTAGGAAGCTGGGCACCTCTTCCTGTATGCAGTGCATGGATTAGCTAGATGGGGGATTAAGGGCTCAGCAATCTTTAAGTCATCATCATCATCATAATGAACTACTCGGTTAATAAAGCGGGTGCCCTGAGTTTTAAGAATGGATGGGGTATAACCCTGAAGCGCTCATTAGGGCCACATGGTATTTAAGGCTTTAAACAGGATTCCCTGGTGACTCTCTAAAACCCATGGGAGACTTTCAGCCAGGAACTTCGCCAATTAAGGGTCTCAGGCTTTACCCCACAGTAAGGAGGAGGATTCCCCGTCCAGATATTATTTGTGCTGCATTATCATCACTCTTCATACTGGAGGTGGGAAGGCCTGGAAACAGCGCGGCGTGCGGGGCTCCATGATGGGGTCGTACTCTGCCATGTTTCCTCCTTCTTCTTGTGCCTGTTGGTTTCCACTGGAAGAATATCCTTGCTATGTCACAACTTCCAGCTATCGGGCAAAACAGCAAAGAGCAGAATAAGCCCTTAAATGTAAGCCAGGTGCCAAGTTGCTTCAGTGCCCCCCAAGGACTGAGCCCTGAGCTCTGTGTTGCGTGAGTGTGTGCATCCTACCCCCTAAATCCAGGCTGGATTCCCAAGCAAGAACCTGCTCACTGTCTGTATGAGTGTTTTACATGGAAAATCTCATGGTCTTCATGTGCGAGCCCCCCGAGACGTGCTCTGCTGTGTACCAAGCAGCTAGCACGGGCTTCAGCTGGGCAGCTGGCCCCCGCCAACCATCAATCAGTGTCATTAATTGTCTCCTTTCAAGCTCATTAGGCAGCAGAGTCCCCAGTGCCCACTTTAATATATTTGTAAACCCCCCAAGTGCTGGTTTACTTGTGAAAGGCCCCGGGAGCACCCAGTCCAGCAGGAGACAGAGGTGCTGAACGCCCACAGCCAGACCACTCTGCCCCATGCAGGATCTGGTCTTTAATCTGTGCCTGTTTTAATGGCAAATTGATTTTACTATGAAGCCGCTCCCAGGGCTTGCTGAGCAGTTGATTCGTAATGAGCTGCTGATGCCAACTTCATCCTGGGCGCTATGAAGTCGGGGAGGAGGGTGCAGCCCAGCACCTTGGCAGAGGTCTCCAGCACAACCTGGCACCGCGGGAGGCTCCTGAGTAATGAGCATCCTTCCACATTGGGTCACGAGGGAGGGAGCCGAGGAGCCGGAGCAGCTCCGTGCAGCATCTCCCTGCGCTGCCATCCAATTGCATTAATCACCTCGGCATCCAGACCGCAACTTGGCCTTTCATCAACGCACCACTCGAGTGGAAAATATTAAACAGCTCTTCGGCACTGCACTGGGGCTGGCAGAGAGAAGAGGCCGGGGGAGGGCTTGGAGCAGGGGGGGACCCCTCGGGGCAGGTCAGTCCTCGGTCGGGTCAGAGCCAGTTCCCTCTGTCCTTCCAGGGTGGGTGTGCGGAGCTGGTGCTGGATCCATACCTTTGGAAAGCCCCAGAGCAGGGGCAGGGAGAGTTTCATCCATACTGCTGGACCATGGGGCTGGGGCAAGGGGAGCTCAAGCCCCCTCGGTCCTTGGCATCTCCACTCCCCTCGGAAAGGCGATGCCAGCAGCTGCAATGCAGTGGCCCACAGTGTGGGGGGGGGACACAATGCTGAGGAAAGGCTGGGATGATGGGAAGGGACTGCCGCTGGCTCTTGCCAGCTCTCCCTGGTTAGGACAGGTGGGATCAAGCTCCCTCAAAATGCTCATGGACCTCATGCTTTGCCATGGGGGACACAGAGGGACCCCTGGTTTCCTCCAAATCTCGCAAAGCCACTTCCTGTATAGGGCAAGAGAGTTTTCCCAATAATCGCCTGCTCCGGGAATCCTGACCCACACACAAAAAACCTTGAGTGTAGATCAACAAGGCTCTCGGCCATAACACCACTTGCCCTCGGACAGAGATGGGGCTGCTCCAGATTCCCAGCACTCTGCTTTTAATCCGCGTGTGGGCCAGAGGAGGTCAGCCGTGCCCACATGCCTCTCTCCGAGCCCTGGTGCCGGCATCCAGTGTGTCCTCCGGCTGCCATCTCGTGGTGAGAGGAAGCGCTAGCCCGCAGCCTCGGCAGGGCTTGTTAGAGGATGCTGAGCAGAAGCCTCTGCACCCTTGCAGGGTGCAACAAGCAGCGGATGGTCTGGGCTATGCTGTTTGCCGTAGGAGGAGGCCGTCCTGCACTGGTAGTTCAGAGATGTTTAGGGCTTTGCTCAATGTATCCCACTAACACTGGACGCTTACACGGTGCCTCACAGGCCTGAAGCAAAGAGTGGCCCCTGCTCCAATGACCTGGCTCTAGGCGTTGCAGCTTGGTATTACGGGGGCTGGAAAACTACCAGTGACTGGCATGCAGCAGTATTGGCCACTGGGCATATTGGGGACATCTGGGAGCTACTCTTCACTGGGTCACTGCTATGACCTCAGGTGGGTGGTCTAATCCCCATGCCTCAGTTTCCCTGTGTCCTACAGCCCTAATAGCAAGGGGATGTCTCGAACCAGGGGATTTGGATGATTTGCATGCCTCAGGTGTGCGCACCGGCTTCACGAGTTATGGAAGTAAATCGCCTCTGCCCCAGGGTTTATATCGAAGTGCCTCACAGCTTCGGCCTTCAGCAACTGGAGACGCAGCACGAGACGCGCGGCAGTGCTGGGGGAGGTTAGCTCCAGCTGATGCTGCTTGCTGTGAGGAAGGATGGCCGCCCGCATTGAGCATTTGCTTCCTGTGGGAAGGATGTTGGTTCCTGGTAGGAAAATCTCTGAGTGTTAGACCCTGTGCTGGAAGGCGCCTGGCACCCTCTGGAAGGCACCGAGGGGTCTCAGCTTCCATTAAGAGCTCCATTAATCATCACCCTGCAGGACTGGGCCTTTTGTGGACCAAGCTGATTTTTTTTTTCCATCCCATCCTATTGCATTAGACCCCCCAAAACCATCGCTAGACCAGGCCAGCACTTAAGAAAGGAACATACCCGATGAGCTGCTTGTGGTTGCTTGTGTAGAAATGGGTTAGATAAACTCTTCCCAGCTAGTCTTGTTCAGAGTTGAAAGTGGTTTTCATTCAGTTTAGTTTAATTCACAGCTAGATTAAGAGCGTCCCTGTTCAGAAGGAGCATGCCCGTTCCAAAACTTCAGTGCGATGCACCTGATCTACTTTAAAGACCACTGTAGCATCTGAGACCATTCAGGGCTAGCAGATCCAGGTTAGCTTCTCTGGGCTAAGCGCCACGTGAAGTTCTTCAGAAATAGTTTCTGAGGTTTAAATCCTGAATCTGCCTTCACTCGCAAACGTGACCAAGCTATCTCTTAATTCAGCTTCATTTTTCTAAGTGTCCCCTTGCAGCCAAGCCTTCATTCAGTCTGCTTCCCACTCTGCCACACACAAACCCAGCTTGAGAAGTGGGGCTAGTTGCTGGCAGTCGAAGCAGCAGCAGCAGCAGAGACAACCTGCTGAATGAGCCTGGACACCTTCCCTGTCTCACCCACGCGGTCCGTCCAAGGCTTGAGGAACCGTATGTCTATTCTCTGCTACCTTTGCGTGAGTTAAAAGCCTGACTCTTCTTGCAGCATCAGCATCTGGTCACAAGAGGGCGAGCAGCTCATGGGTTTGCTGATGGGATGGCTCCATATCACAAGGTAATTAATATCAGATGAAGATTTTTTGATGTGGGGGGGTGTCAGAAGGCTGTTCCCTTGGATGGAGGGAGTTGGCCTACAAAGCTTGTTCACCACAGGCCCAAGAGAAAGGGCTTGGCCTTGGTGTTCTCCCCATCGGAGTAAAGATTTTGCTAGAGAAGGGGTTGTGTAAGTGATATGCAGTAAGGTTGAGCAGGCGCTCCTTTCTGGCCCAGAAGGGTCTCAGCATGGCCAGTGGGGCAGTGTAGGTGTTCAATGATAGTAGGATGAATCATAGAAAATGCAGGTCGGAAGGGACCTCAGGAGGTCACATCTAGTCCAGCTCCCTGCTCAAAGCAGGACCAGCCCCAGCTACATCATCCCAGCTGAGGCTTTGCCTACCTGGGTCTTAAAGACCTCCAAGAATGGAGACTCCACCATGTCTCTGGATAACCCGGTCCAGTGCCTCACCACCCTCCTCGTGAAAAAGTTTGGGTACTGGGAAACCCTAAACTTCCCTTGCTAGAACTTGAGCCCATTGCTCCTTGTTCTGTCATCTGCTACCACCGAGGACAACCCAGCTCCAAACTCTTTGCAACCCCCCTGCAGGGAGTTAAAATGCATCAATCTGGTCCAGCAACAGTCTCTTACTTAAGTGCATGGGCAAAGAAAGGTTTCACCTCTTTCCTGGAGTCTCTAGAAATGGATCCAAAGAAAAACCCAGGCAACGTCCCTATGCCGGCGTGTTGGGTTGAACCCCATTCTCCATCCCAGAATTGGGCAAAGCTTGTGCCTCTGTTCAAATGTCCCATCTGCCCATCTCCATAATGGGCCAAACTGATGGTGTTTGGTGATCTCTGCCTGCTCCTGGTTCTGGCAAGAAAGAAACATTATCCGGTGCCAACAGGGTGAGCATTGCAACAGCATGAGATCCAAATTCCCTGTCCAAATTCCCAGTCTTTAAAGGTACAGCCCCTATTGCAATCCCCCTGCACCCAAATGCTCTCTGGTTATAAAGAAATCTGGGTCTGGATCTCAGCTTTGTGACTTGGGCATCTCTGGGATGGATGTTCATGGAGATGAAGGAGCGCTGGAAAGGAGGGATGGATGCATGAGCAGCAGTATGAATCGCAGAAGGGGCAGCCTTAGGCAGGGGTACTAGGCTGCTTTCACTCAGGGGGAGGTTGTTGGCACAGCTGTAATGGCTTGGGGGTTTACACCCCCCCGTCATGTCCCACAGACCTCTGGCTGGTTGAGCGCATGAAAAGGGAGGGCATTTTTTCCTTTCTAAATGATTAAAATTCACTTACATGCCACTGGCTGGGCACCCTGGAGTGTGAAGCCCTCCACGAGGGGCTGATGCAAACCCAGGCAAGGTTTCCACGGACTTCGGTGAGCAATGGATCAGGCTCTTAGCGAAGGAAGCTGGGGGTAAAACCGTCTGTGGCTGGGTGAGAGTCCCAGCAGTGCACCTCGGTATTGCCTGGCGGTGGTGAGGGGAGCAAAAGAGAGTGATCAGTCTCGTTGCAGAGTTTGTGAGAGGCAAGTCTCCATCATCATTTCTGGTGATGGCGACTGGTCTGCACTGGAGTCAGAGGTGCTTTTTGCTCAAAGCCCCCAGCATCACACTGTGACTCAGTGGGAACGCTGACCCAGCACCAGCCCCTGGGCAGGGTGACAGGGGCAGGCAGCAATGTTTCTCGCATTCCCAAAATGACCTTCCCAGCCCCAAACTGGGGAGATACATTAGGATCTGATGGCTGAACTGGCCTCGGCGTTGGGCTAGGTGATCCTGGAGATCCCTTGCAACACTCCTGTTCTAGGTTGTTAACGGAGTCTGACCTTCCCCAGTGCTGCGATTCGGTCCTATTCAATTCTCCACGGGACCAAAAAACCTGGACATAAATGTTCCTCCTGCCTCGTATCTGAAATGCAACGGGAATGGCTTCAGTCCAGGAAGGTGTTTGATGAGACCGGCTGCCGGGTGGCAGTTCTGAAAGGAATCTGCAACTCCTTAAGAGCTTCTCAAGAGCTTGCAGTTTGCTTTTTCTCAGCGATCTATATATACACTTAGCAAGGCAGAAATTCTTCCCAACAACTCCAGAGTCAGTTCCTTTTTAATTTTTGATGAAAACCCCTAATTAGGTTAGCATTTGCATTCTCTCCAGATGGCCAAGTCTGTGTGTGCCACTGCAGTCTAATTACACACATTGATCAAGATTACAACCAGCTGATTTCATTTTTCCCCCCCTAAATGAAGCTGCTTGTGCATATTAACACTCTTTATTCACCACTTCCTCACTGGAACTTGTTTTTCAGACAGGGTCTTCTGTTGTGCTCAGCGCTGTAGCATCTGAGACGCTTCCGGTGGTGGGTTGCTTAGCGAGGCTAATGGTCCGGCACGGATGTCTGTCCTCTCATCTTCTTCCTTGGGGGGAGTGGAGTTTGCCATAGAGGGCTGCATTTTGGTAGATGCCCTGGGCTTTTTTTGTGTTTCTATTAAATATTCATGTTGTTATGTATTTATGGCAGAGAAAAGATCCAAGACACAGAGGCATAACTTCGGGCAGCTTTGTGCCATGGGGACGGCAGCAGCATGCAAGGCAAGGACAGTGACTGGCCAGACTGGCAGCGATAACAGCTGCTATTTTGGTGCTTCACCCTAAGTCAATGCCAGGGTTTGATGCCCCACTTCCCATTGCCCCCCTTTCCCCCCACGTTAGTTATGCTACCGCCAAGACATGTACCTGGCACTGGAAACAGAAGGCAGATAAGGTTTGTAATGGCCTTGACCCCCTCCCAGCCCCAGTGCCCTCCATTAAAATCACATTCCTGCCTCCTGCAGCTGCCAAAGAGCTTTTTCCTTTGGGTGTGCTTTGATATTTTTAAGGTGGTGGTAGCCGAGCAGCATTATAATTAATGGGAAACAGCACTTGCTGGTCTAGGCATCTGCAGAATTGTACCCCGTCAGTGTGGCCCAAGGTCTTCTGTGCAGCAGAAGGGAGGAGATTAAGGAAAGAAAATAAGGTGGAGGGGGTGCAAAGGGAAGGAGCTCTGATTGTGCGAGAAGAGGTTGGGGTTTACTAAGAAGCACCAGGATCCACTGGGAGAGCTCAGCAGACGATGCACATTTCTTCTGCTGAGAAACCCAGGAGAGCTGCATTGGCTCGCAGCCTGGGGGAGCGGAGTTACGAACTCCCCGACTTGCCCAGACTGCTAACTGGGAGGTGCGCCCTGGCTAGACAAGACGGAGGGTTGAGGGGCTCCTGGACTGGGAAAAGCTGAAAATCACTGCGCTTAGCCAGTTGCTGCATTGGGGTTTCTCATCGGAAACTCATGGCAAGCTGGATGTTGGGGTTTCTCATCTGAAACTTCTGAGAAGCGAGCAGTCGAGCTCAGCAAGCTGTCGAGCTGGAGGCAGAGCCATCAGCCATCAAGTGTCTGCCACCGCAGAAGCGGAGGCAGCTCTCGCCTGCTTCCTATTCATCTCAGGAAGGCAGAGCTCGCCGTGGGAGCTGCTTCCCTGCGGCACCGGCAGCGTACTGAGGAACCGCAGCCTGCCGGACTTTGTGGTGCCTTCGCCTCCCTCCCATTCAGATGGAAATTTCAAGCCCCCCACTGAGACGCGCAGGTTTAAATGACACCTGGCGCAGACAGGCCTAGCGATGGCTGGAAGGCTTTATCTGCGTTCTGTTCTAGCCACCATGGAGACAAAATATTAGTGAGAGTCTGATAGAGGACAATTCAGGCAATAACACGTGAGGATTTCGACCGAGTTGTGGGGAGAAGTGAAGAGCTGCTGAGCATGTCTAGCTTGGCTGAGACCTGGATGAGGGGTGGGAGACGTGACTCGGTTACTCTGCTCCTGTTCATGGGGATGAAGAGATCAAGGAACGGGGGGAAACGGCTCCGTTTTGTGCTCCACAACTTGTGGGCCAGTCCAGGGGCTCCCAGAGGTGGCCAACCTGCGGCAGGAATGCCAGCCTCGGCACAAGGCGCACAGAGGATCGGGGAGAGGGCAGGCAGCACGGCGGCAGAAAGCGGAGCAGCAGATCGTGCAAGGAGCACAGGACAGGGAGCAGAAAGCAAAGCAGCAGATCATGTAGGGAGCACATGACAGGGAGCAGAAAGCAGAGAAGCAGAGCAGGCTGGGGAAGGAGTTTGCAGTGGCAATCAAGGAGTGTGCAGAGCGTAGTTTTGGCACAGCTGCCAAAAAGACTATCCCCCTTTGAGTTAGAGCATCTTTAGGGCTGCTGTAGCTTACACTGTGCTTCAAGTGGCTGCCTGTGGGCCCCCGGAGATAGCAGAGAGCCAGCTGTAAACTGATATTGTGTTTTTTATTTTGTACAGCTGCCTAAGGGGTTTAGAAACATCACCCCTTGGCTTTGGAGGATGTGTCTAGGTCCCCCGGATGGCCCCACAACCTGTGCATCCTAGCCATACCTGAGCAGTCCCTACCAGGGGGTCCCCCATGCCATTGGGGGAAGACCCCCTGGTCAGGCCACTCCACAGAGTCCGTCCTGCTGAGTCTCTGGGTGGGCAGGAGAGGAATCATGTAGCCTGTGCACGTGGGGCTGGCAGGGGCCGAGAGGAGGAGGAGAAGGCAGGACTTGTGTGCATGCTGGCCCTGCACCAGGCACTCTCCATCTCCACGGTAGGTTGTTTAGAGTGGGGGCATCCCGGGCACGTGTCTGCTTTGCCACCTGGGGGGCAGGTGCACAACTTAGGCACAACCTGTTACTGCTTCAGTGTCCCTGAGGTGGGGGGCAATGACACAGAACAACCTGAGCCTCCAGAGGCCAGAGCCAGTTTGAACTTCCTCCAGTTTGAACTGCCTGCTGCTTGTTCCTCCTTGGCTTGTTCCTCCCCAGGGCTCGCGGCAGAGGACGGAAGTCAGGACTCCTGGGCTCTCTCCTTTCATGGCTTCACTGTGTGGCCGTGGCCAAGACACTCGGCCTCTTTGCTCCTGTTTAAAATGGAGACAGTTCTACCTGCCTACCCGGGCTCATGGGTTAGGGCTGTAGTAATGGCCAACAAGGGCACATCTTTGGAGACGGTGCTCCAGAAGAAAGGGCCAGTGGTGCTATCTGTCCTGAAGGTGGTGGCAGCTGTGGGACTGCTGGGACTTGCCTTTTCTCCGTACTTGTATGTTTAGGGTACCTGCCTGACCGCTGTCATGGAGCTGCGCTGTGTAATGCAGCTGCGCACTTCTGCCCCAGGGTGTCTGCAGGGCTGCAGCATGAGAAAGGGGCTCAGGACCAGGTCTTATTCCCATAAGACTGTGCCCACGTCAGCTGGCTGTGTGCACTGTTCATCCCCTGCTGAAATCTGCTCTCTAAACAGCTCTTGTTTGGGGCGGGGGACGGCATGCCTGGAATATAAAACGCCGGGCCCTGTAATGAGCCATGGAAGAACATCTGCTCAATGAAGGGCTGATGAGAGAGAGCCATAACAGCCATTCAGTTCCATGGCAAAGTGATGATTAGGGCTAATAATGATGCCAGCAGCAGCTACGGCTTCTATTTACATGCGGCGAGACAACAGCAGCATCGTTCTTTGAGTAGCACCATCCCAGAGCTATGGACCTTGGTGGGGACGCTTTCTCCCTGCTCTGTATGACCTATGCATTACACAGGGCCAACACGAGCTGCTTGGCTGTTGGTTTAAGTGTCGCCACATCCATCATACTTAGATGCAAGCTAAGAACGACGTAATGGCCAGAATACAATTGATTAGTCCACTTCTGGAAGAGTCTGGCTCTAACAAGTCTACAGAACTGGTCAGATAAATAAGAGAAGCAGAGGATAAGGGGAAACCTGTTTCTGCCCAGCAGGTGTTAAAAGCATTTTGCACGGCCATCCATCAAAACATCCCTGGAGTCGTAACTTGACTGGTGCGGGCGCATAAATCCCCAAGACGATTTCATCGTGGGTGCCTCGCAGACAGTTCTGCACACCGCACCACGATCCCTCAATAACCGGACAACCAGGCTGGGCTCGTGAACGGGTTTCCCTAGGAGTTTTGCTCTCTACTCTGGGCTCGAGGGTGCTATGCCACATGCTGTGGTGATTCACATGCTCTCGTTTCTCATTAGAAGACCTAACGTTGGAGATGGGCTGAACCAAGCCTCAGGTCTGAACACTCAGGAGGTCCTAAATCTGTGACTCCAGCCCAATTTGCTCCTGTGCACGTGGGACCGGGCTGAGAGAGAGAATATGACTTGCACAAGGTCCCGGGCTGAAGTCCTGTCCTCTGCTACTCTAGTTCAACTTCTGGTGCATCTCATGAGAGCAAGGCTGTAAGAGTGGCTAGGAGAGCTGTGTTGGGGAGAGGGAGGGATCGCACCCTGCCTTGCCCAACTGCGGGCACCGATGGGCCATATGTTGCCATCTAAGAATGGCCCAAGGCCCCAGGTACTCACTTACCCATTCAAAGACACCCCTTTGTGCTGGGTGCAGGGAGCCTGCCGTATAGCTACGAACATGCAAGGCCCTTGCCGTGTGAGCCACTTGCATATGGGCAGGAGAAATCCTGAACTGTCGAGGCTACATGTGCTCCGGCAGCTGCTGGTGTGAGACGTGCGTGCTTTCTGGACAGAGTCAGTGGAAAGGATACATGCATATTTCTTTGACAGAGATCTTTCCAATAAGCATGGAAATAGTCTTCTGCCTCCCTCCATCAGTGTTACCAGAGCTGCTGATCGGTGAGGATGCCGAGAAAAAGGTGTCTGACTCCAGAGTCTTGGTGATGCTGACGGAGAGGAAATGAAAAGATGCAACACTCATAAACATGAAAAATACCCTTCCCTGCCATTCCTGGGGTCCTCTGGGTGAGGCTGCTGAGACAGGTCCGCCTATTATTTCTACTCACTTAGTGACAGAGTTTTCTAAATTGGGAGTTTGAAACTAACCCTCTCCTTCCTCACACATCACATCCTTCCAGTACCCTAGCTCCATCGCTGCTGCTGCATGCCCAGGATACTGAAGGGGGGAAAAAAAAAATCACTGCTCCTCAGTGGTGGCATTTTTTAACCTGGCATGCCACCGTGTAACAAAAAGGCAGGGCCAACCTGCATGCAGTGTATCCCATGGCTCACTAACCATTGCACTCCCCTATCAAACAAATCAGGAGCTTGTTTACTCCATGAATATTCAGAGCTAGGTCTTGTCTCCATTCGGGGATGAATGCAAAAGACGGTTGCTGGCACTGCCACCAGTGCTGCTCCACAGGTGACTGATAGGAGAGCAGGTCCCATGCCACCACCTCCTCTAGCGCTGCTCAAGGGCAGTCTCACGACCTCTTCTGTCCCACGGCTGCCAGCAGTAATGGAGCAGCACCGATGGGAAATGTTTGCCAACAAGCCCTGATGCAGGGAAAGCTTCAGAGCGTGTGATGCACAAGGTACCTGACAGCAGGGCAGGTGGCTGAAGAAAAGCCTCCGCGGAGGTGTCCCTTAAAGCAGAGCAAAGTGTTCGTGGGTAGCCAGGTGCCTATAGGCATGACATGCAACGGGGGTTAGAGAAAAAGTTGCTCGTTTTCTGTTGGAAAATGCAATTTCATCAAAATCCAAACTCTTTGCAATTCGGTGTCAGCTTTGATGGAAGGATTGTTTCAGCTTTCTCATTTCATTGTGACAGCGTCAGAAAGTTTTGTTTTGAGATGGTAGATGCACTTCATTTAGGCTTTATTGTTTCATTTCAGGGGGGTTTTCGGCTTTTTTCAATTTTAATGTTATTCTTCTATATTTCCGCGCTACGTTTGATCTGATTTGTATTGTGATGGGGCTGCCGTGGAACCTTGTCATGATCAGAGACTGGTATTTGGGGGGTGGGATTTCTGTTTAATAAAAAATAATGCAATAGTTTGCTGTTGCTTTGCGACTCCCACTGCAAATGTCCCCGCTTCAGAATTTCCTCTGGAGCAGACGTGTTGTTTTCCAGCTGCAGAAGCTGGGCGTGAGGACCGAGTATGGTAGCCCAAAGTTACTTCCATTTAAGTCCCACTTGTCTGCGCCGCAGCCTTCGTTCCAGAGCGGGGGAAGTAATCAAAGGCCAGAATTAGCATTAGGAGACTTCAGACGCTGTGTGCCAGCTCAGAAGTTTTCCACTGGCCTTGGCAAATTGGATACTATCAGCTAAGCACATCTAGGGAGCAGAAGAGGTCAACTGGCTTGTAGCATCAGCAGAGGTAAGACACAAGAGCTGAGGGACTGAGGATCATAGCCCGAATGGTAATTGCTAATACATGGATTTGTCTGTAATGAGTCGTCTTGCCGGGGGGCTCCGAGTGGCAAAGAACACACACCGACACACAGAAAATAATCCCTGGGCTATGATGGTGAGCACTGATCAAACCCACCCTCTTGGTAGGATATAAATAAAAGAGCAACCCCTAAGCATCTTCCAGCTAATATCCGCTCTCCTGCCCCATCCTGTGCCCACTCGGGCAAGAAACGTTTCTCCGTGAAACATGCAGCCACGACAGCAGCTTTGCGCACAAAACTATCCTAGTTCTGCGGCTTGTGGAAAGGCTGGACACTTCTGCTGTCAACAGAAATGGATTTTCCTCCGCTGGAGGGCCTAGAAGCAGAGGCTTATGTGGAGATGAGCTTGAACGGTCCCGAATCCAGTGGGACGTGGGCCTGAGTTTGAAGCTCAGCAGGTTATCCTAGAGCTTTGCTATGCTGAAGCAAGATCTTAGTCTCCCTGGGCATGTCGACATGTTCATTAATGTGTGTTTGCTAATGCGTATTCAATTTAGTACCTCCATTGTCAGGTACTATAAAAAGGTGCATTCGCCTATTTTAATGTGCATTACTGAAAGTGCATGGGTTTTTCTATGAGGTTTTCATGTGTATTAAAATAGGCTAATGTGCATTAAACCACACATGTAGACACGCCCTCTGTGTCTCAGTTTCTCCTACCTTAGACGGTAATATGCAGTGCTCGGTAGTCAACAGATTCAGAACTTGCAAGTTGGAAAATACATTGAAAGGTGAACACTATAAGCCATCAGAGGTACTGACCGACTTAGAAATGAGCAGGTCTACGTGTTTTATGGTTTTGCAATGAAATGCTGTGCTAAGGATTCACGTGATGGATGGGAAGAGTGGGGCAACACTGGTCCTCAGTGGATTGGCAAAGAGCTCTGCCAAGTACCACAAGTGCCCCTGAAGTGCTGTTGCAAACTGTTCGCTCTATTTAGGAACCTGCTAAGAGCAAGTGGATGGGAGAAAATAAATTATGAAACATGTACCATGCACTGCAACAAGGACATCAGTGAGCTTTCTACTGGCTTTTAGCTCCTTCAGTGAATTGTTGACAATTTTTTGGATTTAAAGGCTCAAGCAGAAGCAAGATTCACGACACAAAAAGCCCTTTTCTCTGGTAAAGAAGCAGAAGTTGTCAGCAGTTTCACTTCCTGTTTCTCAGGCACCAACTGCAAGGGTGTGGGTTGCAGAGGAAGTTTTAAATAAAACAGCTCTGCCCTGAAAGCTGAACCATTGGGACGGTGGATCTTTTTCATGCTAGGCCTTGTCAAAGTCTTATAAAAACCAGCATCTACTGGAAAGAGGCTCTGAATGCACAAGCGCACAACCCGGGGCACTGACAATGTTTGCTGCTTGGTGTGTTTTAATAGTTTTACATACAACTAATAGTTTTACATAGAGCTAAACCTTTTTCATCTCAAGGCTCCACTTCTTAGACCCATTGGAGAACGCCAGCTCTTACTTTTCACTTTGTTTTTTTGATTATGGAAAATAAATAGAGCGGCTCTTCTGTTGCAAAGCACTCAGAAAGACCACAGCAAGTCAGAATGTTTTGGACACGATGGATTTCTGTCTGAAATTTTCAAGTTTATCAAGTGCATTATGTGTAGGTGTTTGCACACCTAACAGAGCTAGTATTAAGGAGCACCCTTCATAGGATTTCACAGCATCACAGGGTGTGCACCCTGCCTGTAGTTTACCTTGGGGTAAACTTTCAAAGGGTTAAATCGCATGGACCACAGGGACTGTTAACTCCCACAGAGGATATGCCCCAGACTATCCTTCCTCGCTATCATTGTCCTTTTTCCTTCTAGCAAGCATGAATATATATATGCCTGTGTAATGTTCACCTGCCTTCCCTACAACTCATTCTAAATCCTATAACCTCCCTCTGGTTTTTCCAGTGAAGCTTGAAATGGTTTTGTTCTCACGCAAGGGACAATTACGAGTCAAATCAAGAAACACTTGTGCAAACATGGCAAATCTATGACATGACCAAAAAACTGGTAAGGATTTCAGTAGTGTATTGCCCTTGGAACAGCAGATTCCCTGGCAGTGGCAGAGAACTACAACTTGCATACCGGAGGGCCTCAACGCCTACGTGGCTCTAAATTTTTAAACCGAGGTCTCAGTCCTCCAAAGAGTCCTATGCCTCCAAAGCCCTAAACTTGCTATGAGCAGCTCTTTGCAGGCCTGAGGTCAGACGCTGCAGGGAGATAAAACCAGCACAGGGCGCAGCTGGTCAGTCATGTTCTCAGAGGCAGTCTCCCCATGCCCCCAGCTGAGTGCAATTATAGACCAATAAATTCAAGTGGACTTCAAGTGAACCCAACTATGTGCTCCCCCCTCCAGATAGACGAGAGAGGTAGCTAGGCAGAAGTGCTGTGAGAGGGATCTGTAAAAGCCTGGCCAGATCCTCTATTCCCTATAGGACCGGGAATAGCTTAACTATATACAAATTTATGAATGTTTACAGGGGCCTTTAAAAATATAACTATTAATATATGACTGATACAGATACTTACAGATTTATAAGAAAGTATGGGTAAATATGTGCAACAGCCACAGGTACATATAGCTAGGCAGATAAACATGGGTATCAACAGGTAAGTTCAGGCAAGAACAATAACAACAATTAGATGCAAATAAACCTCACCTTGCTGACATAACCCAGGTCCCATTGGAGGATAACAATATATGCATATCTATATCTATCTATTTACAAAATGGGAGATGCAAGTCTTCCCCACCCCCCAGGTACCCATGTGCCCGAGACTTTTGGGCATTTCCTTAGGGTGCCAAACCCTGGCACCCTCCTGGGGGAGGAGGGTCCCAGTACCTCCTCAGCCCAAGATGGGCCCACCTGGTCCCTGACCCCTGGGCACCCCCCTTTCAGGGCTTCTTCCCCTGTGGGAACCCATTCTCTGGGTACTCACAGATTTGGGGAGCAGGCTGGGAAGGCTCCAGGAGCCGCAGGTGCCTTGTCGGGGCTGCCCAGGGCCCTGCCTTCTGTCCGTCATTGGGGCTTGGGCCACCTTGAGCCGGTCCCGATACCCAGGCCTTGCCTTCTGCCCTCCACTGGGGTTTGGGCTGTCTCATGTGGGACCCTCGGACCTCTGCTGAACCCCACTGGTGCCTCCCGGGTGCTCGGCCTCACGCCAGGGAGGGGTTGCAAACCCGAGCAGCCTGGCACTGCTCCCAGGGTTTGGGACCTTCGAGCCGGGCTGTCAGTAAATCCGCCACATCTGTATAAATGTATACTTCTGGGCTCTCTCACCGAATCTCAGTGATGCTATGAAGATTTTCTTACCATGGCTTTGATTTACTGTAGATACAGCTTTGTTGCCTGGGGCACCTTAGCTTGGGTGATGGCCCTTAATGAGCAAAAGAAGAGAGCAACATAAAACTGGAGATAGCTACAGTGTGTGAACAGACTGGCAATATTTTCTTTATGGGTCGGCTTGGAAGCAGCACAGACTAATTGTGCAGAAGCCTGTAGGTCATGACTCAGTTTAATAAAAATTTAGTTAGAAGAGGCTGATGACCATCTGCTGTGCCTTCCTGCGTCGGATAGACCAGAGACGATAACCCGGGGATTCTTGCATCAAGTCCCTGTTTTATGCTCAAGCAAGTTTCTGGTCTTAGTTGGGGAAAGGCACGTCGTCTCACGGCTAGAGCAGAGGAGTGGAAATTGTGATATCTGGGGCTTATCTGAGGACTAGCCACTGGCACCCAAGGTGATCTCAGGGAAGCCACTTATCTTCTCTGTGCCTTGTTTTTCCATCTGTAAAATGGAGAGGATAACGTTTTGGCACCTTTGGACAGATGGTCAAAATCCTTGAATAGAAAGCGCCATCAACGTGCCAAGCACTGTTGCTTCTGCTCTTATTTTGTGACCTCAGGGGTCTAGAATTCGTCTCGAGGATTCTGGCTTCTAAGTTTCAAGGAAGAAAAAGAAATAACTGAACCCCCTTCTTAGCAGCTTCATCCTTTTGTTCCTGGTGCAATGTCTGATTCAAGAGTCTTACAAACCCCCGCTGTGATTTTTGACAATGGATCCGGGTCGTGTAAAGCTGGTGTCGCAGGAGAGCCTACGCCAAGGTCAGTTGTCACTTCAGTGATTGGTCATCCGAAAGCAAAAGCGGCTGGAGCTGGCCAGGACTACTGCCTTGGAGAAGGAGCCTTATCCAAACAGGCTGGCCTATTGTTGAAGTATCCCATTGAGCGTGGCATAGTGACCTCCTGGGATGACATGGAGAAGCTCTGGAGACACATCTATAAGCAGGAGCTGGGGATAAATCCCAGCGAAAGGCCAGTTGTAATGACAGAGCCACCAATGAACCCGCTTCAGAATCGAGAGAAAATGACTGAATTGTTGTTTGAGTGTTTTAAGGTACCGGCTCTGTATGTGTCCGTCCAGGCTACCCTGGCACTGTACGCGTCCGCCCGTACTACGGGATTGGTGATGGACAGCGGGGATGGAGTTACCCACACAGTCCCCATCTATGAAGGGCACTGCTTACCCCACGCTGTGTCCAGGCTGAATGTCGCGGGCAGGGATATCACCAAATACCTTGTGCGGCTCCTGTCAGCAGGTGACCATTTCTTCCTGAGCAGGGGCAAAAGAAATGTTGCAAAGGACATCAAGGAGAAGTTTTGCTATGTAGCTTTGGACTGGAGTCAAGAAATGAAGAGAAGGCCAGAGGAAGTCCTGCGAGATTATAAACTCCCGGATGGAAATACTGTCAGAATTGGTCTTCATCTTTGCAGAGCACCAGAAATCCTTTTCATGCCCATCACCCTTGGCATTGATACACCGGGGATTCACACCATGATTTCCAACAGCATTAAGAAGTGTGATCGGGATATTTGCCACCATCTCTATGGGAATGTGGTGCTGACCGGGGGCTCGTCCCTTCTCCAGGGACTGGATGAGAGGGTCTTTAAAGAGATAGAGCAGCAAGCCCCTCAAGGAGTTCCTGTTAGGATTGTAGCAACTCCTCATAGGAGATGCTCTGCATGGATGGGTGCTTCCATTATTAGTCATCTGGCCTCCTTTGTGTCAATGTGGGTCACTGCTGGGGAATACGGGGAATTTGGACCCCCTGTGGTCCACAGAAAATGCTTTTAAGCGGCCTGAAAAGAAGGGCCATTGAGAATTGTATTTAAGTGCTGAGGGGAGAAAGTCTAATTTCTTTGGGCGATGGCAATGGAATAAAAGAGAAGAAATGGGCAATACGTGCAGCCTGCGTGTGTCTTGCAGAGGTGCCTGATGACTTTGGGAGCCTTCCATTACAATAAAGGAGATCAAGTCACCTACTGTAGTGACTGCTGTGGCCAGCGAGGGAATTAACTCCCTGCAGGTGACCTGTGCTTTGTGCAGTCACCTGCACCTGCGCAGAGAGGCCTGATGCTCCTGGTTGCGGGGGGGGGGGCAATGTAAATCCCCCACGAGATGCAGCACCAGGCCTCTGCTCCCAAAGGATGCTACTTCTTTAGGGGAGCATTTCTCAACCCCATGGGTCACAACCCAGAAGTGGGTTGCAAGAATATATGAAAGGGTCATGAACAAACTTTAAAAGAGAAAAAGGTAGGAAACAGCTGGCTTTTCTCTTGCAGGCTGGCAGAGATCCTGCCTGGGAGGGGCTGTTTGGGGGCTCCCGTGTCCCACACACCCACCCCCTGCCCCACACACAAGGGGCAGCAGGTCAGGAGCCATGCCGGATTATGACGTGTCCATTTTAAGAGGCCCCATACGATAAAAATAATCCACGAAAATGGGTTTTTAATGACATTTTGAGATTATGATAATTCATTTTTGCACAAATGGATGAACTCAATATAATAATTGTGCATATATATGTGTCTGTTTTTGTCATGTTAGAATGACATTTTTTTTTGCTTATTTACAGGCCCCAAATTGTAGCTTAAGCCTTATCTGGTGCTGGTCACAAATGGGTCCTGGTACAGAGAAGGCTGAGACCTGCTGCTGAGTCAGCTACATAGGGCCAGTGGTATATGTGACACCCTCCCGCTTCCAGAAGCTCAGAGAGGGTCCTAGGCCCTTAAAGGCCAGGCTGAAATGGAGCAAACACCCAGGGGAGCCTGTTGTCTCCCCTAGGCCTCGAACCGACGGTTCCAAGCTCTGCCCCTTCCCCGGAGCCACGTGCGAAGCAAAGGACATCCCCTCCGCCCTGCGCCACTAGGGCAGCGCTCGCGCTCAGCGCCGAGGCGGACTCTCCTCGCTTCCGCCCGTCTCTATGGCTGGAGGACTTACCCCCGGGCGGCGCTCTCTCTTGCGCTCCGCTCTCGACTGTCCTGGCCGGCGTCCGCTCTGCGTCGCGCTCTCGCTGGTGCGGGGCGGGTGACGCCCGCCGAGGGGCCGCGGACGCCATTTTGTGCGAGCACCAGGCGGAGCCGGACGGGCCCGAGTGCTGCGGGACGGAGCCGGGCTTCTCCCCGCGCCGCCATGCCCTCCTCGCCGCTCCGCGTCGCAGTGGTCTGCTCCAGCAACCAGAACCGCAGCATGGAGGCGCACAACATCCTCAGGTACTGCCGCCGCGCCAGGGCCGGGCCTGGCCTGGCCGGACGTGCCCCCCCCAGGCTTCCCCGGGCCTCGGCATGGGGGCGAGCCCTGGAGCCTGCCCAGGCCCCTAAAATAGCCTTGACCCCCCCCCCCCATGATAGGGAGGCCCTAAAATGGTTTTAACACCCCTCTAATTATAGGGTGGGTGGGGTGAGGCCTGGAGTCTGCCCAGGCATTTAAGGGGGTCCCTAAAGTGGCTTTAACCCCCCCCCTTAAAATCATTGGTGGGTGGAGTGAGCGCTGGAGCCTGCTCAGGCACTTAAGGGGACTCTAAAATTGTCTTAACCCCCCCCCAAATTGTAGGGTGGGGGGGCCCCTAAAATGGCCTTAGCCCCCTCAAATGGTAGGGTGGGTAGGATGAGCCCTGGAGCCTGCCCAGGCATTTAAGGTGTGCCTTAAAACAGCATTAATTTCCGCCCCCCCCCCCAATTGTAGGCTGGGTGGGATGAGCCCTGGAGCCTGCTCAGATGCTTAAGGGGACCCCTAAAATGGCCTTAACCACCAAAAATCATAGGGCAGGTGGGGGGAGTGCTGGACCCTGCTCAGGCACTTAAGGGGGCTTCTAAAATGGCCTGATTCTTCCCCCCCACCCATTTCAAATCATAGGGTGGGTGGGATGAGGCCTGGAGTCTGCCCAGGTGTTTGTAAAGGGGCTTTTTTTACTCCCCTTTGCAGGGAGCAGCTGGTAGGGCTCAGGCCTGGACGTGTTTTCCACTCTGAACTCCATGGAAAGAAGGGGGGAAAAGTGAACAGCCAGAAAGTGGGTTGCTGAGTTTCCCCCATTGCAGGTCTGGGCTCAGTGCCCACTGTGGGAGAAAGGGGATCTTGGTGCTGGAAAAGAGAAGCTGGTGGGTGTGCTGGGTGCGGGCAGCCATCTTGGTGCAGGGCAGCTGGCAAGGCTGGTGCAGGCTGAACTCCGACAATAGTAGCATGAGACACATCTCTGCTGCTGCTGGTGCATCAAGGCCACGTCCTCTTGGCTAAAAGCAAATAGCCTTTTTTGTTAAACTGGCTGGCTTTTAACACCCGGTTGTGGGCTTGCTCCTACTTCTCTGAGCTCCTCCAACGTAGCAGGCAGGGTCAATTGACACGTCATAGACAAACGGAAGTAGATTAAGCACCAGCTTTCTTCAACTGGGATGGCAGAATAAACACAAAGTTACTGTCAGCTGACCAGTGCTTTGCAGTTTCTTTGTAGTCAGTGGCACAAAGAAATGTGCTGAAACATTAATCTTTTAAAAGAAGAAGGAAAAGGGAGAATATCTCTTCTACTCTTAGATTTTTGAAAATAAGCTTATGGAAAACAAAACTTGTGCACACAGTTAACTCCTTTAAATTGGTATTAAACGGTTACACTCCAAATATCTCTTTAAAAAAAAAAAATGGGGTGGGGGAGTGCCTTGTGTTCTCAGCTCAGATAAATTAGATGGGTTACTTTTTTTTTTTACTACTTTTTTCTGCTTTCCACTTCTGATGTTTTTCTTCTTACTGGCTTACACAGTGGAAAACATTTATTTTCCAAGACTTCAGTTTGTGGTTGTAAAATAACAACTCAGGGGAAATCATATTGGGTCATCCAGGCCATCTTGCCAATTTAGTGTTACACCACACTTAACTCATCTTTCCAAAGTACAGTGCTGTTAAAATATTGCAGCAAACAATGCATGGAGATATTTAATTTAAACAGAGCTATTACAGACATTTAAAATACCCTCTTAAGATGGAAAGATTACTTTTATAAAACCACAGGACAGTGGCCCTCTGAAAAGATCAGCATTGTGTTAAAATCCATTCTAAAAATGTAACTTTGAACAGCTTTTTAAAATGCAATGCTTGCAGGTGAGGGGGAGTAGGAGGGGTGTGTGTGTGTCCAAAACTGTTGCATCCCATAATTTATTTAAAAATTACTTCGTTTTGGAAACATAATAAACTCCATCTTTGCCAAGGGGCTTTGCTATAGTACTGGAGATGTTTCTTTTGCACTTTCAAAATAGTGTCTTTAATCCTTTTTTTAAACTTACCTAGTTTCGGTATTTATATTTTAGGACTTAATGTGCAACTTATTTAAAAGACTTTGTTTAAAGCCCATTTTTCCTTATAAATATCTTTTCACTTGGCCAGCAGTAATGTTTATAATAGTCCGTAATATATGGAAGAAATGTTTGAATCTACTGCAGTATTTTAAAATTCATTCCGTTTCATATCGTTTCTGTCCTGCCTGATAATAGATAGATAATAAAACTGTATCTGAGTTCATTTTTTGATGATAACAAAACATGTTCGTTCTGAAACCATCAAGCAAAATAGCTTACTCATTTTACATTTCTATAAAACATAAGATTTATTTTCTATACACTCCATCTAAATGAAATAATTGATGTAATCAGCTATGTGTTTCTGTGTGCAGCACTAGAATTCAGAACACATAATCATAATTTTTCTACAGTTTTCTTGTAAGAGACTTCTCATGCTTTATCCTTTTTAACATATACAAGTACCATTTGTTTCAAACAACTTTGTACAAAAGGGAGACTACTTTGCTAAAATCTTTGTAGCTGCCTGTTATAGACTTAGAAATGACAGTTCCATATCTCATTTTTCTGGTTCATTTTACAGTTTTTTTCCTTGTGGGGGGCTCACAGTGTCATTGCATACAGAAGTTTTACTTTGGGATGACTTGGACTTGATCATTTTAAATACCTTCTTTTTTTCAGAAAGGGTTAAAACTTGAAGATCCATAAGTCTTTCATAAAATGAGAACTTAATTTAGTATTGCCAAGCATATTGTTTATGAATTCCTTGGAGGACAAGCCTTCTTTCCCTCCTCTCCTTCCCCCCACCATTATTGTAAAAGTCTCAATCCTTTTACATTGCAACACAGCAGCTTCCTTGTAGTAGGGAGCGAGTTCAGTTATAATTTAGCTTGGTTTCTCAGGTGATAAGTTTCTCAAACCTGACATTCTTTGTAGCCTTGTCCTGTCACATGCTTCTTGGAAAGTGAATCTGTGTTTTTCCTAACTCTTGTCTTTGGCTGCTTACCTTCCTTGATGCCTTCTGCGAGAACTCTACTAGCTTTCTTTTAGTCTTTGATGACTTTCCTAATGTCCCAAGGTACAGCTAGTACTTTATATACTTCTTACCACTATACCACTATGGTTATAAAAGATGTGGAAGTCTCAAGTTTTTTGGATAGGTAGTCCTGTTCCTGTTACATTTTGAAATAGAAAACAAAAATGACTGAATAGAAATGACTTAATCATGTTGTAAAAATTACCACGCCCAGATGTTCATCTGTAACCATTCAAAGTCAAGTCTTGGCTCATCATATGCTGTAATTACTTTCATAATTTTCATTTAAAATAAAGCTACAGCATGATGACAACTTGTTTACTTGGACAGCATTTTACCTTTATGTAGCAATACTGCATAAAGACCTGCAGGGTGATTACTGAGTAACTTTTGCAAATTGAATGAAAGTACTTCAGTGTGTGTACACGCACATTCTAGTGGAGTATCTTTTCTGTTTTGGATCGGAAGAACTAAGTAACAAATAGCCTACAGTAAGTCGACAGACTCAAGACAATTGATGCTACCTGATTTAAATTGTTCTTTGTGTAAAGAGCAGTAACCATTTTGGAGGAAGGGAAAGCATCTTTCTACGTTGTCACTGAGGAATCCTAATGGAAATGGACTTCTTGCTGCTTGAGAAACTCATCTGAATGCAGTTGGATCATGTAACAGTAGTCTGAATCAATCATTATGTAACTATTTGCACAGCTGTCATTTCCAAAGGCCTGGAATGGGACTGGTGCTGCTTTCATGCTGCTCTGTACCAGTGCATAAGACGACACTTCTCATAAGGCATTTTGGAAAGTTTAGCTGAGGCAGGATTTGACCATTGATGATTGTTTAAGAGCAGCAACAACAACAAACCACACAACAGAAGAAAATGGGGGAGGGACGGGGAAGGTGATGATGAAGTCCCATATTTACACAGAATAGTGACATCTATGGTGTTATGATTCTGAATTGCTTGTTTTTTCTAAAAAGTCTAATATCAGAAATCCCCCTTACTCAGTAGAGTATTGTTGCCAAATACAGTATATGTAGAAATGTGCTACTTACACAGTAGTCTTCAGGACAGAGCACTTGCTGATTTTTATAAATAGCTAGTACCGTATACATTTCAGCTTGAATGTGTTCATACATGCATACCACAGCAGTGAATACAGAAAGTGTGCTGAGCCACTGAGAGGTTAAATTAACTAGGAAAGAAGCAGTCTGAAGCTTCCAGCTTGCAGGCACAAGAATAACTGCAGCGGTTCCTTTCAGTTCCTGATAGGTCGGTTATTGAGTTGGAAGCTTCCGGTCCAGGAGACTCGATGACTGAACTCGGCCTCTGTTTCTTGTCCTACAGCAAAGAGCGTTCAGCCTTAAAAGGGAATGGCTTCTCCAGTTTAATTGGAACCTGTCAGTGTTCCCCCAGCAGCCAGGGAATCCCATTGAGAGCTAGGAAGCCCTTTGAGAGCTAGGAAATCAAAATCTACCTTGAAGTAACAGAACACTGAAAAGATGCACCCTACAGATGAAATACAACTTCTGTGGCGTGTTGCTTAAAATTATTAGTTGAAGCAATTTGCTGAGTTAATCTTGCAGGGAAGGGCAGTGGAAATGAAACTAAAGGAATTGGACTAAGTTTACAAAACAGTATTTAGAAGCTTGCAGTATTATCCATTTTCTCATTACTGAACAGCTTCCAGGCTGGCTGCAATTCTGCAGGAGCGGGAAAGAGGGAGGAGTCACTTAATGGTACAAGGATCAACAAATAGTTTTCAGATGGTAACTTCCAAATTCGTGTGTCTTGTGTACGGGAATTTATAAAATGTATTGTACAACATCAAGTGTGTAAGTGTGACCTGTTTTAGCATCTCTGTGTGTATTGTTTGTTAATCTTCCAGATAATGTTGCTACATTATCTCATTCTCTTAGTATTAGGATTTTATACAGATAGCTAATACTACTCTATGCAAAGTGTAGTTCTGAAGAAGGGTTTATGTGCTACATGTACATTCTCCTTTATATGAGTTCAGTGTTAGAAAGTTTGATTTGGGTTGGGAGATGTTAATAATAATATTATTATTATGGGTGGCAAACAGTGAGAGTTAAAATCCTTCTAATGGAAGCTCACTGAATCATATAATGCAGTTTAACTGAGTAAGAGAAATGAAAGTTCAGCCAAGCGCAATTTGCTGGGAATGGCTTCAGTTTCAGTACTGATGGAGTGCATGTCTGCTGTTGGCACCTGAATTAAATGAAGAGTACTTACCTTTTTATCAGCTAAATTATCTCTTAGTTTCC
>NW_017728926.1:14651262-14713858 GCF_001723895.1 Crocodylus porosus
AACCAACAAACAAACCACATTTAAAAACTGAGCTTAGCTTGGCATCACTGAGGAAGGAGCAAATGTCAGCATGATTTATTAGATTCTTAAGCTAATGTGGTTTATTTAACAAAACTCATTACTTTGGCAAGTGGCATATTGAAATAGAAGGAGTTGGCAACTTTATGAATATTTTGCAATCAAAATCAATTAATGATATGCTTATTTTCACAAGATAGTTCGTGATAAAATGCAGGCAAGGCTTTGTGGGTAGATGTGATATCTTTAATCTTTTGGTCTAATAAAAGATATCACATCTACCCAAAGAACCTTGCTTGCTTATGTCTTTAGACCAACATGACTACAGCCAAAAGCCCTGATACAATGTGATTTTTAAGAGTAATATGTACATTGGCTTCATGATACCAGTTTTTGTCAGCTTGGTCTGAAAAAAAACCGAAGCGTTTATCTTTGGTATTCTCGTACCTACTGTGATGGTAGATATATTAAAACTTGTCCAGAATCATCACTCAAATTTCCTCCTAAAGAAAGTTACTGGTCAGTAATATTAACACCTAATTACACTAAGCCTTCCCTTTACTGGGGTTTGGTATTACTCATTTGAGAGAGAACTCTGCATAAGTTTGAGTTGAAACTTAACTGAGTTTTCAGTTTTATAATGCAAAACCTTGCGAGAGTCCAGAACATTGACCAAGGTCAGAACTTCCGTTGAGTCTTTTACTCATCTCCTTAGATCCAAACTCTGTTTTCCCTCTTCTGGTGCCATCAATCCCTAGCCTTCTAGAAGGACATCTTTGTCCTGTTTCAAGTGTTGTTGATTCACCACTGGCATCTAGAGCTGCTGCCAGCTGTTGTGCTCCAGCCCAGGAATAGTAATTTTTCTTTGCAAAGCATGTTAGAATCCTTCTCTGATTCAGCAAGGTACTTCAGTGTGTGCCTGCTACATGTTTGAGTACTCCCAGTGATGTCAAGACTGCCTTCTGCTGTCTAAGTACCTGCTGAGTCCTGGTTTATGTATGTAAAGTTATTGATTTTTTTCCCATCTCTGCTCATAAGGTGGAATTCTGTTCGATTTTAGTCAATTAAGTGGTAATTTTTTAGTCATCAGAGTGGGATTTCTGACATGCATGGGTTGGGTTTCTGTTCCTAGCAGCGAGTGGGGATGGGATGTGCATTGCATGATTAAGCATGTGCAGTAGGCTATGCACTAGCCAGGTATGTACAGGGCTATGCAAATGCACGTGTTCACCCTGTGGATGCGTGCTGATATCCAAGACCTGAAAATGTAGGTGGCCTAAACCCATTCCTAGCCCTGTCATTAGGTGAGTGATTAGGGCATTTGCTTAGAGTAAGGTTTGAACCTGTCTTTCTGACTTCCTAGCACCAGGCTCTGACGACTATACCGTAGGTTGGGTATTATTTATGCCCTTCTACAGTTTATATTGAATTCTCCAGTGTTGTTTTGAAGTGGGAGCTTTGGGCAGCTGAAAGAGGGGAGACGTGTGGGGAGAGAAGGAAGAAAACAAACCGAAGGATGTGTGGTTTTCAGTGAGATGGCTGTCGCTGTGGAAGGGTGGGGACCCTGGGTTTCTATCCTGGTGCCTTGGTCTCATTGGTCACATCCACATGAGTGTGGACATTTGTTTCCCTGGGGTCAAGAGGCAGTGGAACATCTTGTGCTGCTGCTACTTGTCCCTGGGAAATGCCTGTGGCACGTGCTATTTGGTGCATGGCAGGTTACCTCTGGTAGGGGAGGCTAGGGCCAGTGAATGTGCTGGCTCTAGCAATCTTATGTTGGGGGCTTTCTGGGGCTGCAGTCATGGCAATCTTGTCTCTTGGAGCCTGGCTGGTAGCTGGTGCATGGCTCTGGCTAGCCAGGCTCTGGTTTTGGGCAGTGTGCTCTGCCCTTGTATGTCACCCCGCATTTTCCCCCCCCATGAGATCTCCCAGAGTAAAATGAACACCCCACCACCACCTTGTAGCACAGGGAACACCTGAATGTGCAGTGTATGGTGCTGCTGGTGGGGCTCACCACACGCTGCATGGCTGCACTCATCTGGACGCAGCCATTGAGGCAGAAATTTCCCCCTGCACTGCTCTCCACCAGTGACTTTCCAGTGCTGAAGCAGGGCCTGAGTAACTTCTTACTCCTGGTGGGAGATTAGAGTGTTGTTCTGGGAAACTAGAGGGATCCAGGTTCAAATCTTTGGGCAGGGGAGACCTAAAACCTTATGTCTCCAGCTTCCGAAGTGAGTTCTCCTCCCTCTCAACTTTGGGGCTGAAAGTTAGGGGTTCCTCCTTGGTACATGCAGCTCTGTAGGTAAACCACTACGTATGCATGTCCCAGAAACAACCTTTTGTAAGTGCCCAAATGTCACTTTGACAACCAGGACATCCAATTCAGCCATAACTGTAGCAAATGTTAGTGAAAACTGTTTGCATCTCTAGATCTACCTCTTAATGCCTAGGCACTGGGCATTTTCAGAAGTTGTGAGCACTGTCGGGGGGATGTTAGCATACCATGTACTCTTGCTGTAGATAGTGTGTGTGTGCCACCTAAGGTTTTCCATATGTTGATTCAGTAAGACTCTAAATTACTTCCTAAAGTAAATGTTTGTGTTTTATGGTAATGAAAGTCATTGCTAGTTACTAAATAGCAAATACTTGATGCACTCATTCAAATTTGTTCTGCTACTTAGCAGACAGTGACTCTGGAAAACAGCTTCCAGAGCTGATGGAGCCTTTTTTTCATAGTTACCGTAATGTGCTGAAACACTTTCAATTATTTCCAGGTAGCAGAGCCTTGTCCTGTAAATTGCACACCAGGATGTACTTTGGCATCTAGTACCAAGATTTCTAAACTTGAGAGCTGCACTTAATTTGAGGAAGGAAGGCTAAAATGGTTAAAATGCTTCAGAACCTCAGGTCTTGGTGTGGGAAGCCTTGCTAATGGAGGTTTACATCGTGAGTTCTAGGAGATATGAGAACTGCTTTGGCATAGCTCAAACCTTTCAGGAGAAGTGGGTTTGTAAATGCTGTGCTGAAGCCAGTATGTTTGCACCCTGGCCAATTCAGTACAGTTAGTGGTACTGCAGGGAGAGAGCAAGGAGGAAACATTTTGCAGATGGCTTGTTCATCACAGTTCTGTTGTACCCTGGGAGAGGAAGAGAAAAAAAGACGTGTAGGGTACCAAAGCCCTCATCTGAGCCATTGTCTTAAGGGAAAAACTCTTGTAAAATCCTGCCAGCTGGTTGAAGTGATGTGTGCAGAACAGGCATTGGTGTTGGAAGAAAGAAGGATGAGAGCTCACTTCTGTAAAAGCTGTACAGATTCAAACTGCCTACTTCACACACTTATTTTTAAGTTATGTCTTCTGCCTTAACTGTGGTGGAGGTGCATACACTGGTGGCTGAGCTGTGTGGTGTGGACAGAGCCATCCCAACTTCTCCACACGAAAGAAGCCTCTTTTAGCCAAAGAACAGAGTTCATACTGGAATTTTTCTGGCACATCAGACTCCGCTATGGAAAATGAGCTTTTCAGACCTTTGGTCAGTAGAGCTCAGCTGGCAGAATCTTGTGATACAAGTGCGTAGACTTTCTAGGTGGCGTTTACCAGGGAGACTGATTTTCCTAACCTTTTTTTTTTTTTAATTTGGTGTACTGATGTTAATGATTTCTTATTTATTAATAGAATTGATTCTCAAAAGAACCTGTTCCTATAGATTTAAAAGCCTCTTATTGGCTATTGTAGTTTCAGGAATTAAAGTTGATGCAAACATGATGATTAATGCCTATCATTTCACTTTTTTGTAAGACTATTGGGTGACTTTGGAGTAGAGGTAAATACACTGCTGCCCACTAATTGGATAAACCTTGAATTTTCATGTCTGAAGAATGAGAGATGGACTTTTGCTCTTCTGAGGAGTAATTCCTGTAATAAACACTTGTCTGGGATCCCACAGGTAGAAATTAGGTGCATGTATTTTGGCTGCAAAATAGATCTGATCTTAATATGGTTATGCAGCAAATTTACAGAAACAGAATAGTTTGATTATCCTCATTAACATTTTGCCTGTATTTGTTTCTGTTGTCCATTAAGCACAATAAAATGAATCTAATCTGCTTTACATTGAAAATGCTTGGGCAAAAAGTGTACAGATACTAGGTTCTGCAAATGAGGAGAGGAAAGGAGAAACAAATTTTCCTGTCTCCATTAGGCATTGGATTTCTCTACTTTTGTCTGCTCCCAGCTAGCTACCCATGACCCAGCAGAATGAAACTACCCAGGATGAGGCCACTTTCATTCTTGCTGCTGGCCCTGTTGCATACAAATAGCAACACCTGCACACTTATTGGAGAAGAGAAAAGTGTAAGAAGAGATAGTGGATCAAAGATCAGGATAGGATAAATACTTAAATAGAAGAAACAATGGCTTGATAGGGGTGTGACGGTACATCAGAAGTAAGAACGAAATATTGTCTCTTTTTACAGTCTGTGCTAGGAGTTTTTTTTAAGAACTAGGAGGGGAGAGAGCACTCGGCCCCTGTGGGGCGGGGGGGAGAGGGGATGTGATCTGATGCACAGAAAATTAAACCTGAATTGTTTTACTCTTTCCTGTTAGCTGTATGATGAACCAGGAGTTAAGACACTGAAGGCTGGTTTGCTCAAAAACATCCTTGGGTCTCCTGCTCTGTATCTCAGGAGATATGATAACCTTGTTTTAGAACTTGATGATTTCTTCACTGTAACAGTTTGCTCTCTTCTTTCAGGGTTTGATATTTCAATGAAGATGCAAGGCTGGATCTCCAAAGCAGAGACCAAGCCACACTCTTGAAATCTCTTTTCAGAAATCACCACAGAATTATAAATCCAGATGCTTCTACCTACTGACAACACTGACAAGACACTTCATTTAGATTCCTTACACCTTTATTCTTTGACAGGCTAATGGAAAAATTCTTCTAGTTTCTGATACCCAACAACATTTTCTGCAGTGCATTTCTTATGATTTCAAGGGCACTGAGCAGGCTGGCAGGGTTAAAGGTATTAGTGGCACTTATTTGCTATTGACTTCTTTATTAATACAGTAAAATCTCTGCTAACCGGAAATTCCATTAACTGGGATTTCCTGCCAGCCAGCTAGACATGGAAGTGTGGGGAGAAGCTTGCATGTGGTGGGTGTTGCCGCCACTCCCCTCACCCCCCCCCCCATGCCAGATAACAGAGATTTTACTGTATATATAAATTGTGACAAGGGGGCATAGACTTAGAGTTGGCAAGCCAAACTTTAAAAATCCTCTGCTCCCAGACTGAAGTATGAGCTGTCATCCCACTATTCATGAAGCTATGGATTGTGATCTTGTAAGTCTCTACAAATATTCAACTAAGTATAAGCTTGTGTGTGTCTCCCTCCCACCGCACCCTTCTTTAAGTAGGAAGGAGACCTAGAAGTCAGTATCAGGCAGTTGATTGTATCTTACTGGCGCTCAGAATTTTTTTTTTTTACTACTTAGTAATTATTAAATTAATAGAATGGAGTTGCTCGTAATTGAATGGAAGACATACCTGGCATACCAGGCTTGTAAGTTATGAGCCAATAATGTGACTGCCAAAGTAAGACAAGCATGCTTAGTCTGGCTGGAGAACTTCCTTCACTAATGTAGATACCTGTGTATTTATTAAACGTTAACAATGCATTTTAGATTTATTTTTGCACTGTTTTGGTAAAAGAAAAGACTTATGTAATCCTGAGCCTTTAAAATAAAAAGATATATATTTTTCTAATTAGAAATGATGGAACATAGTTTTTCAACTATTGCTCTGTCTCATGCTTGGAAATGCTTCTGTTCTGTAATGAGTGATGCCTCTGCATTTGTATTTGGGAAGTAACTAAATATAGTGCTAACTATGCACTGCATGGCTGACCTATTTTGCTAAAGTTGCATAGCTATCTCCTGTATAAGTGTATTTTAAGTAGTTATTTCAGATGTTTCAGGAAGACTTGACTCCTAGGTCTTCGGGAGTTGTTAAGCATTGGCATGCTTAACAATTGGAGAAATTTTAACTGGTAACGCTTTTTCAGAAGATCCTTGAAATACGTTCAAGATAAAAGAAGAATTAAATAATACATTTTAGCTTTTGCTTGTTAGGAATTGAAATTGTCAGGTACATCTCCTTTAATTAGGTATCCTGAAAGCTGCCATAGAAGAACTTCAGGAAAAACTTCAAGAGAAGCTGTTACTTAGACCTCTGGACCCCAGGTCTGCACATTACTAAAACTCTGTTTCAGGATATTTCTTCCTTGATGTAAACAGACTATCAGAAAGGGGGTGGGGAAAGTCGGGGAAAAAAAAAACAAAACCTGTATGATGCTCTGCTTCTAACATGATGAAAGATTTTTATTTATTTATTTATTTAATTTCTTTTGGTACTTACTCAATAATTGTACTGCCTTAGTTTTATGTTTACTACGTAAACTTATTAGTGTCAGCACCAAACTGGAGTTCAGTTATTTGTGCACTGCCTGTCCACTTCAGATGTCAGCTTCTACTTTTATGCTTCTTTTCCAGAGCTGCTCCACTTCTGCTTTGCAATGAAGTACATGTTAAATGGGGAGTCGGGACATAAGCCAAAAAAACTGAATCAGAGAACAGAAATGGGAGAAGACTTTTTAGCTCATGTTGGATTCTGGATATAACTCTGCAAACAGGGAAGCCTGGGTAGGTGCTCCTGGGCTTCAGGGGCCCTGTCCTGCACGTCCTGGGAATTTCCTGCACTCTCTTGCCTTAAAGCAAACGGATATCTGCAGCAAACAAAGTGGTAAAAATGTGTGTCACTTGCGTTGTGGCAACAAATATTGGAGATTTGTACCTGTTTGCTTCTGTGCTGCCATAGTAATTTTTATAGTAGCTCAGAAGCAGTGTCCATGTCCAGCCTTTTTGTCCCTGGCTTTCCCGGCAATCTGTAACACCCCTGCCTCAGTTTCCCTGGACAGCTCTGGAAAAAGGTTGTTTTCTTCTTCAAAGGCAAGAGGTGATTGTGAGGTTTGCTGATATCCCAAATAACAGGGCAGACTCCTCTGCTTCAAAACAAACATCCTTTATTGTTCATAGATGTGGAGTGTTTTTCCCGTCCGCCCCACTCCCACTCGGCTTCAGACTCTGTCTTCCCAGGGACTACCCTTTTCCTTCCCAGGGGTCAGCTTTCCTCTTTCTCTCTCCCCCAGGTACAGCCAGCCGTACAAAATAATTAAAAAACTATAGCGTGAACCCAAAGACTGACGCCCAATCAGAGAGCATTCCCTGCAGCCTGTTGTAAGGCCTCTGCCCTTGGGATGAAAAGGGCATCTTGGCATACTACTCACAAAAATATTTTCAGCAACAGGTGCTTCTTCTGAACCCCCTAGACTGTTCCCCACCAAAGCTGCAGGCTAGCCCTGAGCCCACTTGGCCTCTTTTGTTACAAAGGCATCATTTACTTCATGGCACAGTAGAACTGCATTATTTGATGCACGTTCCTAGCAATAGTGGTTCATCTTGCTTCCATGGAATACTCTTCATTGCTATCCTTCCAACCTTAAAAGCATAGCTGTGTATTATAGCATATAAAATCAATAATTATTTTGATGGTGACTTTATTGTGCTTTTTAGGTGACCGTTTTGACGGTCTGATTCCAGCCTCCCTTTCTTTCCTTATCTTCCTCTCCCCTTTTCCCCCAGAGGAGGAAAACTTTGCATTGGCTTCACTAACTCATCTCTCTGGTGATTTGATTATTCTCCAGTGTCTGGCTCTCAGCATAGACTTCTGGCTCCTGTTTCATGACAGCAGGTTGTTTTCTAGTTCATCTCCCTGATCTCCTGCTGCCTAGCTACTTGGAAAAAAGCAGGGACAATGCAGTATAAGTTAGTTTACTGCCCCTTGTGGAGTTAGCTGTGTGGAAAGTATCTAGAAGGCAAGTCAAGTAAGTGCAAGGTCAGGTGGCTGGCCCAAGGAAGTGACAAATTCTGTAGCAACAAAACTGAATGTATCATTGCCTTGGGTAAAACCAGAGAATTACAGAGTCCATATTATCCTGATTGGGATTAACAAGCAACAGTCATCAAGGTCTCAGGCTCTCTGCAAGCTCAGGCGTATTAATTATATAAAGAAAAAGGTAGTAGAGAGTTGAGAGCTTCAGAAGAGTTTACCGAAATATTGCTATAGCAAGTCTCAAAAGGTTTTCTCCAACTTCATAGGAAAATAGCTTCTTTAATATTAAATTACTTGCGATACTTAAAGGATGGGAACAAGAAATTTGACATGCAGTTGGTTCACGTTCCAGTAGCGCAGTATGTCTGTGAACAAGATAAGTTATAAAATTCTTTCCTATGTGACTTTTTTTCCCCCTTTAGTAAAAAAATTATACCTGAAAACATATAAAGTTAAAGATAAGATGTGTTTTTGCACTAACAGTTAAAATGTAGGATGACTTAGACAGTTCTCTTCAAAACATTTAAATGTGAGAAATCTGTTTCTTCAGGGATTAGGGTGGGCTCCAATAACAAAACACTACCTCTCCTCTACTAGCTGCAATGAATTTACCACAGATGCTTTCAGTTAAGTATGCAGTCTGTTCCAGCAGACTTCAGGGTGCTTGGCTTCAAACCAGTTACTAGTGCTAAACCAAATAACTTGTCTCTATTTCTTTCCATGCTGGGACTTGAAATTTAGACCTTCAGATCCCCAAATCATTCATAGTCGGTGTCAGGTATAACATGCCTGCGCTCATAAGTTAGTGATGGACAATACAATTTTAGAGGCCCTCTAGCAAAGCTTCATCCCTGTTAAACACCACCCTTTATGAAAGGGTGGGAAATGAAGGACAAATGTGACTTTCCTTTGTTAAACGCTATGAGATATAGATGCCTTATATAATGGTTTCTAAGCCACAGGACTGGATGTTTGTGTTTAAAACCTGCAGCTCTAGAGAAAGCTATAGAGATGCCACCTTTTGCTTTTTAAGTATTGCCTTTTCAGAGAACCTAGTTTTGCATGGATGAAAAAAAAAGGTTTTAACACTGGTAGACTGGCCTGGCTTAGCTTATTGAACTTGTGACTGGCTTCGTTTAGTGGGTTTTAGCCACCATGCTAGCTGGGCCCTGCTATGCTCCTGTGTTTTTCATCAGTACAGCTTACCCAGATTTCAGGTTTGTAGAGTCCATTTGATATTGACTGTAGTTTGCAACTACTAATACTGGGAAGACTGAGAAGAATTTTTCTGGCCTCCAGACTCTAATATGATTTCCTCCCCCCATGGGAAGTTGTTTCTATTTGGGGGAAGGTGCTGAATGTATGATCATTTAAATAGAGCTTATTATTATTGATTCTCTCTTGTAGCTTTCATGTTCATTGATAATGAAGCCCACTATGTTTTTGTTGTGTATTAGCATTGTATAATTCTAATCAGCTTTGTTCTGAAGTTTGGGGAACAGGAAAAAATAGTACAATTTAAAGTTTTACACGTTAACTTTTGCATTATGCTGTTGCCCAGACAACTCTTTTTACATTAAGGCATTAGAGAAGCAGGACTTTGCAAAAATAGCCATGTAATTTTGTGAAACATTTGTGCCCTGGCAAAAAACGTAAAATGCAACTTTGTGCCCAAGAACAACACGCTGCAATCAACTTCACTTTCTGGCTGTCACTTTTTTAAAATAATGTAATTAAGACCCTAGGCACGTTAAACTGGATAATGAACTGTAAACACATTTACCTTAGATATGCTTGGAAGATTGAAGGGCTGTTAAGCATAACATTTTTCATGTTCAGTACTTTGGTGTTCAGCACCTAGCCTTGAAATTTGTCTGTCCAGCCTGATCACCTTTTGTATGCATTTTGTGTCTTTCAGCAAACGAGGATTCAGTGTCCGATCCTTTGGAACAGGGACTCACGTGAAACTACCAGGACCAGCGCCAGACAAGCCAAATGTTTATGATTTCAAAACGACATATGATCAGATGTACAATGATCTGCTTAGGAAAGACAAAGAACTGTATCCCTGTGGAATGCCCTTTAAAAAAAATCCAATGTGGTTCATCTCTGAAAGGTGTAATTCATTATTTTGCATAAGGATTAGGCAGCTGCTTGACTGTGACAAGGTCTTAAAGATTCTAGGCAGGTATTCACAGTATGTAAGGGTCTCTTTTAACACTCCCTTGTAACTTGCTGTTGAGTTGTAATGCATGCATTCAGAATACTTTTTCATGGTAAATTAACATTAGTAGTTCTTGAACAGAACTATGAATATTTGAACCTTTGTCCATTAACTCCAGTGCACTGCGGGTCATGCTTTCCCAGTGCATAGCCCATTCCTGGCAATGGACATGCCAAGATCTGGCCCCACAAGGATTAAAATCGTATTTAGCTCAGTCAAGCAAGCAGGTAAGCAGTACTGTATGCTAGTAGCCTTGGTGGGGAGAACATAACTCATAACGTGTTCTCCCTTCCCATCAAGAAGCTAACTGCTTTCTTCTGGTTTTGACTGTACACCAAAAAAGTATTCCTTGAGTCTTGTTTACAAGTGCAGGGAGCCCAGTAAAATGCAGTGTTTGCTTCTAATAGCCAGTGAGGCTCATGCACACTGACTTATTTGACATCAGCCACAGGCACACAGTATTTTAGAATGCCCATAATTAAGGGTTTTGGTTGGTTGGTTTGTTTGTTTGTTTTTAACCATATCTCTATTTTGCAAAATTAGGGCACTTGTTTTGGGTCTTGCTTTTTACACAGACACTAATTTTTAATATTAAAAGTCCAGTGTAAAACCAAAAACTGGTTAATTTTAAGCGTACTATAAATTCCTTATGTAGGTTTTGCTTATTAGTTCCTCAGAAATATTGAGAGGCCCTTTGTTATAAAATGAGGTCACTGTTTAAGGAAGGAAGTTAATGTAGCATTCTCTCCTATTCCTCAGTGTTGCCTGATCAACATTTTTTGATTTCTGGGGATCTTGATTATATTTGAGGAAGGAAGGACTTGAATTAGATTTCTCCCAAAACATTAAATGAATGTTGAATCAAGGTAATCAAATCTTAAGATCCCTTTATCATTTAAGTCTTTGCAAATAGCCCTTTTAAAAATAGGAGGTAGAATCTTAAAGCGGTTGAAAATATTTTAACCCTTTTAGCATGCCCCTTTTAGTATGCTTTGAAACCCAATTTCTGTACAATTCAGCAGCCTGTTTTTATAAGGTAGAATTTTTTTGAGATTTTTTTTTTTTTTTTTTTTTTTTAAAAGCTGAGAACAGATGACAGAACTATGAATACAGCAAAACCTATTTTAAGTGGCCATCCAAGGAATCAAAGCAAGTAGCCCAGTGGAAGAAATGAACTTTTAGCCATCGGTTCAATAAAACTTTGGATTCAGCAAACACTAAAATAGCATGGACAGTATGGAGTAGGTCCTTAGTACAGATTTCACTGTGGCTTGATTTTAAGTCAGCAGGTTCATAGCTGTGTATTTGCTGACTGGAAAACATTAAATTTGAGCTCCATAAGACCCCAGTAGTGGTGGTTTCTTTTTGTGTTGGGTTTCCGAAATGTTCTCAGCTGAGAAGGACTGCTCCATAAATAGTACCAAGTATCTATGATACTTGATGCTGCGTTGGGAACTTCCTTCCGCACGGTCTTTGGACACAATTGCTGTCCTTATTGTGAAGAGAGATTAGGGAACCAAATTCTGGTCAGAGGGCTGAGGAGGATTTTTTTTTTTCTTCATTTTAAATTCAGAGCATGTCCCTGGACTTGTACACAATGTAATTTTAACACTTGTTGGTGAAGAAGAGAGAGCTCCCAGCCAGACCATGCTCTAATTGAGATGCTTCACATCTTGGTGGCAATACCTTTTTTTTTTTTTTTTTTTTTGGATGAACTCTCTCATTTGATTTATCTTTGTTTTTACAAGCACTTAAGGATTTGCTGTGATGGTCACTTTTCTTATCCCATTGCTGCTGTATCAAGAACGTGGCACTGTTAAGCTGAAGCAAAATGAAAATATTTAGCCCCCTATTTCAGTGTCTTCTATTGGAGTTGTCACACATGAGGCAGCACTTTTGCGCTCTCTTAATGCATCTCCATGGATATTTGCAGTGTGACACTGAGCACTTTTTCCCCTCCCTTTTTTTGTTGTTGCTTTCCAAGTATAAAAACAGCTGAGGTAGGGGAAATGGGGCAAGAGTAGATGCACCTATATATTCTTACTCCCTTAAATGTTACAAATTCAAAATCTTGGAAACAAATTCCCCTTTCCAGTGTAAGAGGTAGCTCAATTTCCAGACTTGGGAATTCCTTGGCCATCAACACCCATTGTCACAAAGATGGAGTGCTCTTATTTCTCTATACAAGTTGTGGAGCATCCATTCTGTGGTCTCAATTAGGGCAGCTGTTTGGTCAGGGTATATTTTTAGAGGGTGTGGATACAAAGGGGTGAGAGGAGCTGCCCTTTGTAGGTGGCGGGCTTCGATGTCTCATGGGGAAGTGGTGGATGGAGTGGGTCTCAACATTCATTAGCTTGTTATGCTGCCCCAATCTTACTTTCTCCACCTAAGTGGGGAGAGCAGCTTTCTTCAGCCTTTCCATGTTGTGTGAAACAGCATAACCTGGTAACAAGTGTCGACTCCTTTCCATGCTGAGATGATGAGATATACAGGTTATGTGCCTGTTGTGATTAGGAGGGACCTCTGTACTCAAGTCCTTTAAGTCTGCAGGGAAACTAGGTGTACTTATGGACATTTGATATTCAGAGTGAGTTTGGCTAAAGGACTCCAGCACACCCTCCGCTAACCAGTCGAAGTGAACACTGAGAACTGCCATCCCAGCCAAGCACAGGATTCTGCAGTGGCGAACATCAGTCAGCCGAGGTAAAAAGCAGCTAAGAATGGCAAGGTGTGTGAAAGCTCCATCTCTTCTCTGTTGGTGGGGGGGAAGAAGAGACTCGAGAACCCACGGGCCTGCAGGAAGTGAGAAGCATCTGGACTGCAAATTTCTTAGTGGAACAAATATCTAGTACAGATTCCCCAGTGTTCAGGTGTGGACAGGCATGCATTTGAAGTGCTCCTAATCCCGCTTCACTCTAGAGTGCTTCAGTACTGCCAAATATGTGCCACTGCTGCTGCCTGCCCCACTCTTGCCCCTCTCCACGCACGCGCGTATGCACACATGTCCACACCAAAAATGTCGGTGAACGCATGTGCTGGCAGCAGCCCTTCAGTCAGTGGTGTCTGGAGAGCAGCAATCCTTGCATACCTCCGCCCAGTCTCCAGAGGTTCCTGAGGACAGCTGTATGCACAGGAGAGCTCTCACTTGGCAGTCCACCCTGCTCTTCCCTCTGGGGGGGTGGGAATGGATGCTGGAGGACTAAACAACCCCCCTGTTATGCTCTGTTGGATAGTGCAAGTTTTTATGTTTCTCGTCTTTTTTTGAGGCTCATTTTTGAAGCACTTCAGGTGTAAACTTCCATACCCTTTCTGTTTGGAGTGCTTCAAACAGCAAGTTTGTCCACGACCTTAGTAATGTGTGTTTAAAACCCTTGCCATGTGAATTCTTCACTTTAGAGGTTAGAGAACATATTTTATAAATATAGGTACCTGACTGGGTATTGAGCATCAAAGAAGGGGAAACAGGTAAGAGCAGCTTGTTAAAAAGGCACACTGTCAATTCAGAAGTGCACAAGAGAGCAAGGGAATTTAACACAGCTAGGGCCTGCAGGCCTCTACATTTCTTGGTAGTGGGAAGTAACAGTATCATAATAGAAATGGAACAAACAGTTAATGATGCAGTTAAACATTACAGATGTATGGGCTTGGCAGCATTTTTTTTTTTTTTAAATAATTTCACTGGCTAAAATAGATGTCTATTTTTAAGCCTTTCAATTTTTATCTATTTAAATTTTCAGGATTGTGTAAAATCAGAGGTGTGGGCAGTAGATAATTTAGCAATGGCAGTATACTATTAAAAGCTTTATAAAATCACCTGTTAAAATACAAAAAGTAAATATAAATCGGTAAAGGATACCTGATCATACAGGGACTGGGCTGGGCTCACCCGAAGTTTGGCCTCTGCCCTGATTGTTTGGGCTAGGCTCCCTGGGAATTTGGCGCCCAATTTCCCCAGCTGTGACCTGGATAGAGCAAGTGGTTGGTGGCACTGGGCTCCTGGCTGCAAACAGCCCTTTCCCTCCAACCTTCTCCCAACCAGCACTGCAGCAGCTGCCCAACCTGTTGCCAGAGGAGCAATATGTGCATGGTGTAGTTCCCCCCACCCTGCGTGCAGCAGCCAGGTGTGTGTGTGTGTGATGCCCTTTGCCACAGATTTCCCCCCTCTGCCATGAATTTCCTTACTCCCATCCTGGATTTCTGCTTATGTCCCCTTTCTGTGAGTCTTGATGATTACTGACGGAAATATTTTTTCTGTCTCTCTATATAATGTCAGGTAAAATCAACGTATATTGATTTAAATTGAATTCTGCCAAGCCTACAGATGTAAGACTAAGTAACTGATGCTGCCATTGCTTCATGAGTAAAGTACATGCATTTGAATTCCTGGAAGACTAGTGGCAGAGCTCTGAAAATGTTAACTTCCTTTGGAAAATGTGACTTGAATTTTGCCCTAGTCCTTCTTAAAGGGCAACACGAGGAGACAGTACATAATGAAGCAACACACAGAGAATAGTTGTTATTTCAAATGAAAATTATGAATAAATACTTTAACCACTGAACAGATTCTGTGAAAGGAGGCAGTAATGGTGCCAACGCTCGCGTGAATAATACAGATGTGGCAGACTCCACTAAAATGTCTCCAAACTTTGATTTGCTGTTAAACTACTAAAAAGTGAAGTCGTTGTGGGGCAAGCAACCCCTCCAAGCCAACTACCTGTTGGATCTAGCAGCAGTTTCTCATGCAGTGGGGCTCAAGTCATTGAGTACGCTGTTGGGTGAAGGCACATGTTGGCTTACTTTTCCACCATACTGCCTCTTGTCAAGTCTTTCAAATTAAGCAGGATCAGGCTTCAGTTGGCCTTGAGGCCTGCACCTGATGGATTATAATTTTTCCCCCATTTATTTTAACAGAAGAATTAGGCGCACTGCTGGCAGCCCCCCAAGGAAAACCCAAATGGTACAGCAAATGATGATAGTGTAGTGTATGGAACATTTAACTGAAATGTTTAAAGAGGAAAATCACAGCTTCTTGGCAAAATCCATGTGTAAATGTAAATTCTGCAAATGCCCTTTTGTAATTTGAATCTTTTTCATAAAGTCCCTTAAGCATTTGATATCTGAAGCACAAATAACAGATCTAGTTATCATATGAGGCAGTGTTTTGATAAGAGTCCTCTCAGGGATTTTGTCTTCTAGGTCAGTGTGGGGTGGGGAGCCCTTATTTGGTAGGCATGCTACAGATAAGCTTCACACCCTCCCTGAGTGCCACTCCCAATCCCTTTTCTTTGCCTGATCTACTCTGCTTTCTGCTTCCTGTCTGACCTGCTGCTCTGCTTCCTGCCTTGTTTGCTGCTATGCTGTCTGTCCTCCCCAATACCACATGTCAAAGAGCTCCCTGTGCCACTCGTGGCATTCATGCTGCAGGTTGACCCATATGTGTTGTAGATGAAAACTAGAGTCAAGGTCTTCATGCCTTGTACTCAGTGAAGAATTGATGTCCTCTACCTCCATCTCTACCTCACAGTCCCTACCAGAAGGAAGTGTTAAAAGTAGCAAAAAGGCAGTTTAGCAGATTACCTTTTGTCTACCTAAAACAGTAGTTCTCCGTCTTCTTAAGACTCAAAGCACCCTTTGAAAAATGCTAGCTCTTGGTTTTCATGCTTTTTTTTTTTCTTTCTTCAGAAAAATAACTGATTTATTTTTTATTTTTTTATTTTTTTTAGGATGCAGAGAGCTCAGAAAGATTGTAACTGGTCAGAGTGTTCTTAAAACTATGGTTCCCTATTTGACAGTTCTGAGTCTATATAGTGAATCATGCTTGCACACTTAAGAGTGCTAATATTGAGTGGCACCCTGTGGCACCCTTGAAAGGATCTTAAGGCACCCCGGGGTGGTGCATCACCCTTACTGGGGACTACTGACCTAAAGCCTCTTCGAGGTTTCTAGAGGGCATAGCATTCTCTTTCTTAAACTCCTACTCTTCCCGTCGAGTTTGTGATCATCCTGTTTAGAGGTAGATGCATTTCCTTACTGGGTGAAATTATTTTATACATTTCATTTCTAAACTTGGAGTCCATCAAGGTAAAATATAGTGAAATATCTGCCATGGTAAATATGAAAAAAGAATTGGAGGCATGCTAATTCCTTACTGGACCATAGTGAATATGTTGAAAATCCAGACGAGTGTAATGAGCTCTACTTAAAATCTAGACCTGGCTGGCCAGCCATTACCTATTGCAACGTTTTTGTGCGTTTTTGCTAATCTCTTTTTCCGTTCATCGTACCCTTCCCAATGCAGGCAAATGACGGCTGTAGCCTCTGTCACTGACCAATTTGTATTTATGGCATCATGGTTTCTTTACAGCAGCCCCTTACCCCTGGTTTTACCCCTTATCTTCCACCTTCCCAAGAAGATATGTTTTTCACTGGTAAGCTGCACCATGGGGTAGAGCCCTGTGGGGAAAACTTGGTGGGGGGGGGGGAGGCTAATATGGCTGCTGGTTAGACCTCTGTTGAGGGACGGTTCTGTCACCTATATCTTGCTCTGCATTTGGAACTAGTACATGAAGCACTTACGGACATGCACAGTCTCCGCAGGATCCAGAGGAGCAAAGGTGAAATTTCTCTCTCTGCTGAAGCATGATTGGAAGCCCACACCAATATATAATTCAAGCAGATCAACTCTAAATGGAGAACTGGGTCCCAAGAGCAGGGGCTGATCCTTTCCTGAAGTTCTTTGATTCCACCTGAGAAAGGTAGCTTGAACTTTTGCTCTCAGTGGCTCTTCCCCATCCAAGAAGACCTAACAGTGAGGGGAAGATTGCTGATGCTTCCAAAGCCAATCTCCCTGGAAAGTTTCTAATGCAGGGTGCATTACCTAGCTCTTCTAAGGAACAGAAGTAGTACCAGCAGCTCTTTTCTTGGTGGCAGAAGTGTCATCTAGCCTGAACAGAAGTCCAAACATCTCCAGAGAGAACTTTTCTAGCTAATCTTCATCTATAGTAGTGACAGCTGTGATTAGTTTATGCTCCAATTCTGAGAAGGGATATTGCTGAATAGCTTATCTTGAAAGTCAGGCCTTTTTTTGGCAACCATCCTGTTTTGAGGTTTAAGGGGTGCAACTTCTAGGAGCAATGTCCTTTGAAGAATCTAATTCTGATGGGTACTGGCACTCATTTCCAAAATAGAGCAACCAACTTGTTGGCTGGAAGAGTGCAATCAGTTTGCTAGGCAGCCTCTTGCTATGAGGACCTCTGGAAGAGCATTGCCTTAAATTAGAAACTGCTGAGCCGCTCTGCAGTCAGTATCCTAGAGTATTCAGTTCAACAGCTTCTACTAATTTGAACACAATTCATTCTATATTTAATCTGAAATGTGTTCAGAAAGTGGGAGGGAGGTAAGGTGAACAAAAAAGGTCATATATTTAGTACAGAAGGCAGGAATTGCCATATTGGATCAGATCTACTCCTGAGGTGCTCCTTTTTGACCTGTAACTCTCTTTGGACCATTCTAAGGTATACGCAGCATTGGCTGGCCTTCAGTGCAGTAACAGACTTCAGTGAGAGTAGCCTCTTTTGTTGCCACCCAGCTTTTGTTTCTTCACTCCTTTTGGATGTATACAGTCTGGTACTAGGGACTTGTCTCTGATTCATTGGTTTGCTCCAGCAATTTGTCTCTTGGCACTGGGACAGCTGTCTCTTCACATCCTCTCTGGGGCATATGCATAAGACCGATGTATAAAAGTGAGTTTTCTGCAGTGGTCTTATTTACCCTAGTTGGCCTTTTGCTCCTTGATAGTTCAGCAGATGTACCTATTTTTTCCTTCAGCCTTCCAGTTTATATAATGAACTTCATTATGTTTTTGGCAAAGTGCCCTTCAGAGTGCCTCTTAGTTCCAATTTTCCCTGATGTGGCTCTATTTTTTTTTTTTTTTATTGGCTGTACTAGGGATAATTTCAGATACCAAATAATTCGTTTGGATCAAATATCTTAATATGTAACAGTAATGTACCACGCTGTCCTGCTTCTCGTGTCTGATTTCCTGTTTGCTTTGCCTTCTGATATGCTTCAGGCAGTTTCCTGCTAAATCTTCTGCTACTTGATTAGCTTTTATTTATTGTGTAACATTTCCTAGAGTTAAGTGTCATGGTGCTAGTCCTTGGTTCTGTTCTGCTGAGGATGGTGACTTCAGTTGTATTATATTGTGGTTATTACTACTTCATAGATTCTCTGGAGCTCTTTCTTGAACCTTTTCCCAAGCATTACTTGAAACTAGTTCATGATTACTTTACCTTGCTAGTTTTCAAAATGAACTGTTCCATGAAATTCTTTCAGGAAGCTGCAGAGTTTTCTCTAAACTGTGTTTTATTATGAATGTGAAATTTGCTCAGTTTTATGTGAAGGTAGCTGGTTAGACTTAGGTTAAACAAACACTGGTTAGACTTTAACCACCGTTAACCTTGTGCATTCTGTTCAAGAGGCTACCACCAAAACACCGATTACACTTCCTACTGTGGGATCCTGCTGCTTTTTCTGGAACTTCCCTTGGATCTCACTGTCCTTTTTGTTCAGTCTTCCTAAGATACTAAAGGACCCTGCTAGGCAGGGGATCTAATTCATGTTGTTCATGTTCTTGGGAGGCAACATAACATCAAAAATTCTGCAGATGGTTCAGATGCCGGCATTTGACAATGATCATTCCTCCATCTACTGGCCAAAATCTCTCTTCCTAACTCGTTCAGGGATGTGAAAACTCAGGGGGCAGCAGTCATCTTGGTATCTACAGACTGGCCCTAGATTCTTGATAACTTTTAGCTGAATGTACTCTGCAATAAACCTTTTTCCTGCAGTTGGGGTTTAACCTTCATTGGCTCTGCTTCCTCAGGCTCCTGACAGTTTCCATCTGACTTTCTGTTCCCGGTTATACACAAAAAATGGTTGAGGAAACTTCCAGCGGTTTATAAATAAGAAGTTAGGGACTGTGCTTGGTTTATATACTGCCTAGCAGAGTGGGTTGCCAGTCCCTGGCTAGCGTTCTTAAATGCTAAATTAATGCAGGTGATTAACAGTAACCTATGGGCAAGAATTGTTGGCAACAGCCTACCTGGTTGATAAGGAGAAGTTGCCAGTGTGTGCAGGCTGTGGAGTCTACTTTGAAATCTCATTTGCAGGTAGGAAGAAAAATCCCTTTATCCTACTTGGCAGCGTTTTTTGAGCTTCTATAATAGTGCTGTAACTGAATCTCATTTGCTTTACTTTAGGGTAAGAGTATCATTAATATCAGTCACTCTTGGGCAGTTATAGTTTGCAGCTTCAGAGTAATTCATATGCAGGCCAGTTCTTGAATTCAGAAAACCATTAGGCTTTCTGGTTGCCAGGTGTTTAGGAATACGGTATGGACTTTTTTTATCCAGTAGAGATTGTTTCAGTCAAATGAAATTTCTTTTAAGGACAACATTTGGGTTTAAACTTTTTCCCTCCCCACATCTTTTGAAGTAGCTACAAGTGTCTCTTTACCTTGTAACAAGCCTGAGACTGCCTCATGCCAATAAAACTCTTGGTTGCAGTAAATAGTGCTGGGCAGTGGCTCTCAAGTCCTCTTTGTTCTTGCCACTGTTTCCTAAATTTCCTCTAATATGCTATTCCCTTCCTTAGTTTCTTGGGTTTGCAGACACCATCTCCCTGGCCTTTTTGGTTCTGATGCAAGTAAAAACCACTTTCAGATAACACTTCAGATGCTGGTGGGTGGAGCAGTCTGGGGGGGCTGGTGCTTCCCTCTGCAACAGCCAGCCCCCCCAGGTGGCACCTGCCCGCAGGCATCCGGCTTGGGAGATCCCAGGTGCCACTAGCTGCAGAGGGAAGGACCGGGTCTCTGCTCAGCTTATGCAGGCAGGCTCCAGGGGCGGTGGGGGGGAAAAAAGATTAGGCTCGCTGCTTTTTTTTTTTTTCCTTCGGTGGAGCCTGCCTGCCTTCCCGGTCTTCTACCAGGCTGCCTGCATGGGCTGCCTTTGCAGCCCTTGAGCTGCATGGAGCCCAGTGCTTCACTCCGTGGCTGTAGGGCAGCAAACTAAAACTCTTCGGAGGTGTTTTAGTTTGCTGCACCCCAAAGTCATTTAATGTTCATTACACTGCTGAATGTGCTACAGCGGCTGGAATTAATGAGCGGTATGCAGCTGATACGTGCAAACACCAACACCACTAAAGCGGTGCAAAAGCATTTATCCTGCTTTAAAGTGTCGTGCACGTATGCCCCTTGTTTCGTCTACACACCCCCTAATAGTTCACATCCATCCTTTTTCCTTTCAGCTGCCTTGATTTCAGGTTCTTTTGCCTCTGTTTGCATAAGAGGGCAAGAAACCAGAGCTGCATCATTGTTTCATTGTCTGAAGAGCGAAGTGGTGAAGGTACAGTGAAGGGTTGGTTACTTAATTCTGTTGAAAGCTAAGGGGAAGTTGTATTAACAACCCCAAGCACTTAAAACTAAAAAATCCCCATGGGTGCATCTCCACAAGCAGGAAAGTGTGTTCCTTGACAACAACTAGCAACAGCACATATGTGTGCCGCTGCTCATCCCCAGGGAATGTGCCTGCACATGCACTCTGGTGTGCAGCAAGTTGCCCTGGGTGGGGTAAGGCAGGCTGGGGCCAGCACCTGGGTGTCCCTACCTGGGGGCCTCCTACAGCTCCAGAAGTAGTGATCTGCATGCGCGGAGCCTGGCCGGCAGCTGGAGCATAGTTGTGGCTGGCCAGGCCCCGGTTTCAGGTGGCACTCTGCTGCCACGTGCACTGCCCTGCTTTTTTGTGTTGGGGTTTTTTTGGTACTGGGATCTCCCAGTATCAAAAAACCCATTGCACTGCAAATTAGCAGTGCAGCAAATGCTTGCATATGTGGCTTGTTCAGTTTGCAGATCCACAGGTGAGTCTGTGGTGCTACAAACAGCATATGCACACTCATGGGGACACACCCCCTGGGTTAGGCCCCTGAAATCCAGAGAAGTATTTGCCATCTAGTGTTTGAGCCCTTAAGGTTCAATTTTTCAAAAATTTCTCCAAAGCCACGAGGGCTGGAAACTTTATTCTTTTGTGTGTAAAGTAAAGCTGAGACTCTCCTGTTATATGGCTCCAGGTGACTGTTTCCATTAAATTTCTAGATACTCCAGGACTAGCAATAAAATCAGTTTTATAATTCAGTTCTTTGTGCCTTTTGAAAATATCCTAGCCTGTTTCCATGCCTTTCTTAGCTGCCCAAAAGTCCTTGTTTCTTCCTGAATTTATGGCACAGTTGTGTGGATATTGGGCAGTAATGCAAAACAAAAGAAACTTTTCAATGCATTTGACAAAGTAATTATAGAATGATAAAGGGGATTCTGTCCTGGCAGAGAGAATTCTTTTAGGCTTTTGAGAAATGAATGGGAATTGCCACAGAAATTCAATGCTGTAATGTCACAACTGTGCCCCAGCAATCACTGGCCCTGCAAGCAAACAGCATCAGTCTCCTTTGCTTTTTATGCACAAACTGATTTAGTGAGGCTGACTTGCCACCCTGTTGAATGTGCAGTCTGCCTTCTGCATGTGAGGCAGCTGTGCTAGATAAGTTTGGCTTTATGTTCTCCCTCTCTGCGCATCTCCCATCTGGCCTAACAAAATTGCACCAAAGAACTTCTGTGTATATGTGGGGCTGTGACGGTGCCACAGTCCTGACCCTTGCTTTCAGTACGTGTCCATGACCTTTTCGCAGAGAGAGAGATATTTTTATTTGCGTGTTCTCCTTGACCTCCAGTTGGGATAACTTCCCCCACCTCCGTATACCTGGAAGAAGCAACTTGGATATACGCATGTTTCTCAAATACCCTATTCTGTGTGCTTGATGGCCACCACAAAGCAATGCACATGGATAGGATGAAGTGATTAAGGCACTGGGAGAGATCTCTCCCTTGCTCATTCACCAGTATCTGATAGCAGAAGGCAGTTGCCACCACCAAGTTGCCAGAATACATGCACTTCTAGCAGCACCACCCTAGCAGTTGTGCTGCTGGAGTGTGAAGTGCCCTCTGGATAGGCAGCAGCTGCTGAAGGGGCCATGACAGCTGGCAGAAGGAGTGGAAGTGTCTGCATGCAAGTTCTGCCAGCTGCCAAATAGTAGCAGAAGCCTTACGCCGCTTGGCAGGATTATGCCAGTCTTGCCAGTTGAGAGGAGGGTGGCTGTTCTGGCATCAAGGAGCTTTGGGAATGAATGCACTCAAAATGTTAGTAACAGACCTGGAGTTCTGGCAAAACTTAGTGTAGACTAGCTTGGAGTGACCCTAAGAAGAAAAAAAGGAAGAACACAGGAAAATTGTAGGGTTCTTCTCTTGTCCAAAGCGGATGAGTAGTATTTCAGAAGATTGGAGATCCTGCAGGTTGTAATCTGAATATCTATCATCTTGGGAAGATGGTCTCCCTCTTCGTCTACTGAGTTTGGACTTGTCCATTAGAAATGGTTAAATCACATGTTAGAGCCAAGATGAAAGGTCTTGCAGTGCTCTGTACTACCGTACTGGTAAAAGGTCCCCATTAGGATGGGATCTCGTAATGCGTGCTGTGCCAGCGTGGAAAATGGAAATGAACCCTGCCCTGAAGGGCCATGTGTAAAGTTTTGGTGAGTGTGAGTGTGTGTGTGCGCGCACAGTACTTGCTAAGCTGTAGCTACTTGACTTCCATCCTCAGGCTCATGTTACAACTTTGACAGGAACTTTGTAATAATAAATCATAGAAGTTCCTTCATTTCTATGAGGCTGTTTATAGCAGCTGTTTTGAAAAGTCCTTCCTGGACATTCACTGAAATGTCTGTTGACTGTATAATATGCACCTTCAGATTTATGCTCATAAAAGCAAACTATGTTAACCAATAAATAGCAGCAAACTCCAGGGAGGCATTATACTAATTGGGTATAAATACTGCTCAGAGCCTTGGACATGATCTCTATTGCAGCAGGGCTGTTGGACTCCGATGCTTCTAAAACCCTTTTAATGTTATTGAGCAAAAGTAACTGCTAAAAAGACAACCTCTGCATTTTTGCACAGCCACAGCCTCCCACCGAGTGCTGATATAGAACAGAGCTAAAAAAGAAATTCAGACAATAACAAGTCACTGACATATGAGGAGTAGCACAATGAGTCGAAAGCCGAGTACCTGAAGCCTGCTACGACATCCCACTATCCAGCTGTGAAGGGGGGAGGGGGTGCCGGAGAGCATGTCTTAAGGACTGCAGCCTCTTATATTTCTTCTCATTTGTCAGGAGCACCCTTAATATTACTTAAAAATAGCCTGTGTGCAGATCTGTTCAACATTTCTTATACACTACTGGCATAAAGATTGCCGGCAATTTACAATAATTGGGACAGCCTCACTCGTGAACCGTATTCTCACAGAAACACAGCTTAGTTCATGGGAAATCTCACTCTCATGCTTTGTCTTGTATATAATTTCACATTGCACTTCTTCTTAGAAGGAAAGATGGCTGCAACTTTTAAAGTAAACGTGTAAAAATTGCTATAGTGACATGCCTGCAACTTTTTAATGTGCGTTGTCTTGGGGAGCTTTGAGTTTTTTTTGACCAAATGACATCTTAATTTTCTACCTTGTTTTAGATGTAGAATTTTGTTTTCTAGTTCTCAGATGAGTATGTCTTGGAGAAAGCATCGTGGACAGGTATAGCAGATAAAACCCCTCTGATAAGAGATGTATATGATGCGTCTACATATACACATATATAATACACATCCTGTGAAACGATAATGATTATTACTTACATTTCACTAGCAAAGCAAGGTTAGAGCCAGGTTAGTTCTAGGCTGGGAAGCTTCCTAGGAAAAAGCAAGGTGCTTCAGAGGGCAGTCCTAATGGCTCAGTTAGCAGCAACCTTTTCTTAGTCAGTGTTTAACAACTACCCCAAAAAGATGGGGTTTTAGTGGGGGGATGGGAGGGCTGTTTGTTTTGTGGGGGGGGGAGGGAGTTAGCATTGTACAGCTTGAGTTGTTGCTTCCTGAATGGAATTGAACTCTTAGGATTGCTCGTTATCTAAATACTGATGCCGTTCCTTCCTCCTTTTAATCTGACTGGGTTAGGTGTAACGCTGAGCTGTTACCTCTCCCTGCTTAGACATTTTGAAACCTGGGGGTGAAAAGTCATTTCATACATCTGATGGCTCATGGCTTAAGAGAAGCAGCTAAGCAGGTCGGTAGGCAGAGGTTGCTCTAGGCCAGTGGCTCAACCGCCGCAGGATTATGGCACTCCTCGTTAGGCTCAAGACACCTGTTGGAAAATGCCAGCCCTTGGCTTTCACTCCTTTTTTGACTACAGAAACATAACAGAGCAATTTTTCTGTCACACAGGGCTAGGAAAGGTCACAGCAGGTCAGAATGCTTTTGATGCCATGGATTCCTATTTTAAATCTCTGGATTTTTCTTGTGAATCATGTAGGTGTCCTACACCCAGAAGCCCTAATATTGTGTGGCAACTTGCATCACCCTTAGAAGGATCTTGCGGCACCCTGGTTGAGAATCATTGTTCTAGACAGACATTTTAATTTCTGTGTCTCTCTGCATATCGTCTGTCCCACAGCCGTTTTTAGCTGCATTTTCCTTTGCAAACTATTTAATGTTTAAGATTTGAAGTATTCCTTTCTACAGGGGTAGACTTTCTACCTTGCATAACCATAGGTGGCCAGATCTCACCTTAGCTAACCATATTCTGCCTCTGTGAATCTTTTCCCCATTTTTGTTTCATTTGATCATTAGTATGCTCTACCTGTCTCGAGCTGTTTTGTAGTGCTAACATCCATTTATCACCTTCCACCCAAAAGTGCAGGAATGGGTGGGTGAAGTGTTTCTTTAGATGTCGGTGACAAAGCTACTTGAACTGATTGGGGCCAGGACTTCATCCCTGCCACTCTTTCTTAGGAGACTTAAAGAGATGTCTGTGGAGAAACTGAATTGAGAAGGGAGGGAAATTTTAATATTAAAAATGAGTTGGAACAGTCCTTAAAGTTCAATATTTCTGAGCATCAGAAGGAACTGAAAGAGTCATTTTTCCAAAATGTGAAATACATCCAGTTTTTTTTCAAAGGCAATCTTCACTACTAGATGCTTTTCAGTTTGAACTAGTTTCTCTAAAGACCAGCATCTCATATAGTTGCATTCATGTTAAAATGCAAACGCTGTGTTAGATTAGTATTTCCATTTCAAGGAGGCAGCAGAAACCATAAGCTCCTTTCGAGGATTAGGTTTTTCTTAGCACTTTAAAACCCCATCTTTTTTTTTTTTTTCCTTTCAAACACTTTACCTGAATGAATTCTCTTTTTTTGCCAAGAAGAATCTCAGTAGTACTGACAGATACTCTAAAGGTTTCTGCTTAAAGGATGCAGAGTTGGAAGCTCATTTATTTTGTAAAATTGATATTTAAAAGTCTTTAAAAATTGAGTGAAATGAATTTAAGTACCTTGACTGGCTGAATTTCTGTCATAGCAAATGTAATCTATTCCAGCCAGTCAGTTTTGATGGATGAACATATAAAAATTTTTTTTAAAGAAGATTCCATAAAAAATAGACACTCAAAGTAAAAATGAGACCTGTAACTTGGGGTCATGTGCTCTGGACAGATACTAAGGCAATCTGAACAGTTTGGCCTGATAAATGTAGCCAACATGCCCCCCTTTTCTCTTCCCTGCCACCACTTGGGAGGCAAAATGCCGTTCATTTGGTAGACTTCCTGCACTTTGAATCGCACCCTGAAGGATTCCAGTATAAAATATTTATGTTCCTATAATATACTTTTGAAAGCACCTAGAGATGAGTTATTTTGGCTGAAGCTAGCAGCTGTAAGACAGTGAATCAGATGGGTGATAGCAGACACTTATTAAATTGTTGCACCAATTTCTGTTGGGCAAAACAACAACCCAGTGCTGTAAACAGAAGGTTTCTGGAGCTTGGCTGTGGTAGAGTGTGCTAATTTGTTTGCTCCTTCCCCCAAGTGCGTCGCACAGGACTGCAGCGCCTGGTGAGCTTGATTCTCAGTTCAGTGGCATGGCTCCCACTGCTTTTCTTTGCTGTTTTCCCCCAGCCGCTACTTGTGCTTTTTGCTACGCTTTCTGTTGGATGCCTTGGTTCCTACTTTTTGCATTCTTTAAAAAGAATTCAGGAATGAAGATGATCCTTCCTTAGTCATTGTGTGATAGGATGTGTCTGGAAATATTTTGGCTTGCCATGACATTCTTCTTTCATAAATGCTTCCTTTGGGTTTTGCCTCAGTATTTCTGTCTCTCCAGAAGATTTTGGTTATCCCTCTTTTTCGCTATCTTTTTTTTTTCTTATAAAACAGCAAGAAAGGTAACAATTTAGCTGACAAGGATCATCATCTATGTAATTACCTCCTAGTGTACACATCTGGATGGGACAGCATTGTTTAACCAGTAACATGGCTGTGCCATGGCACTTAATTTTGCATGTGAGATTTTAAAGCAAGGCCTCCAAGAAGTCGTCTTTCTTCTGTTACCCTCTGTGGTTCTGTCGAAGTTCAGGTACAGTCTATACCAGGGGTTGGCAGCAATTTTGGGCAGAGTGCCAAAAATACCGTCAACCTCGACTTGTAAGATGTTGGCATGCCAGGAATGGACAGCATGGGAGCCACGAGGGGCCTGATCTCTTGTTTTGGCGGCGCAGTCCTGGCCCCTTCCCCTCCATCCACCCTGAGGTATGTGTGCCAAGCCAAAATTGCCTTTGTGTGCCATGCACTGGTACCAGTGCCAGGGGTTGCCTGTCGCTGGTCTATACCCAGTTTGTATACCGGGTGGTTAGGAACATGAGTTACATAAGTGCAACCCCTAGTGCTGACACAGCTGAGCTGGTATAAAGATGTCTTGCTCTGCTGTTCCCCTTTTCAAAGGATAATCCTTATACTTGTGAAAGGCACCTATAAACCACTGTGACTGTATGAAGAGGCTTCTGCCACTTGAACCCTAATGCTGTACTTGAGCTGTACAATATTTGCTTGTAGGAAAGGCCTATGGGACAAGTTTCAAGTCTTATCTCCCTTGTGAGTTGGGACTTCAGTCATTGCCACTTCATCAGGCTGTTTGTTCCCTGCACAATTTCCACGGCTTTGCTTTTCCCTCTCCACTTCTTGGTCTCTTCTCCTGTGGTTGTTCTTTCTGCAGAAGGCTAGTTGTTCAAGTGTGTGGTCCTGCAGTCAGTCTCTCTCATCCGAGGCTGCACTGAATACAGCTTTTAAAAAAGTAATATTGGTACATCATGCTGTGGCTATCTTTGCAGTACATCCAAGCATGATACCCAAACCTTACATTGTGTTTCTTTTAATACATATTAGTTTGACAGCTATAATGCTGCTCCTCTCTCAGAATCTGAGCTCTTTGGCAACAGGTGAGGCCTTCCCTCCAAAGAAAAAATTGCCATTGGCAGAGTTCAGGCAGGACTCTTAAGAGCCTTCAAAATGACAGAGGGAAGCATGTGAAAGAGATAAAAATTGATGTTCAAGTACCCTGAAGAATTAGGGCCTCTTCCAAGGTGCAGACCTCTGAAAGAGCCCTTCTCAGGTGGTGCAAGAATTAAGTTTGGAGGAGCTAGATAAGTCTTGGAGCTGTGTTGAGTTTCTGGGATTTTATTCTGAAAATTAAATGTGTGAAGTGCTTTAGGATAAAAAAAAAAAATTCAATTCCATTTAGTGGGTGTAGATGCATGTTAAGCAAATTCCTAAATATCATTACATTTTCTCCTTTTATAATTGGCATTAAAGGCACACCTTCCCCCACACATCTGCTGGCATGCTGAACGTATCATTATTAACATGGGACACGCTACCACATCAGCAGATGGAAATTTCCTTTTGCAGTTCTGTTTCTTGGCTCACAACAGAGCCTTAAAGGGAACATAAAGCACCTCTGACTATAGTCTGCATACAGAACTACCTTTTCATCACAGCGGAGACCATCAAGTGACCAGTTGCAGAGAGTTTTGGTTTTTTTTTTTTCTCACGGTTGCAAGTCAAGTGTACTTAAGTACAACATTGAAAACTAGCAGTTAAGATCTCTTGAAAGAAGACTCCTGCTTTGTAACTTCTCCAGAATCCTTAAGTGTGTAGGACAGTTGTATCCAAACTTCATAATTGATTTTTTTTGAATGATATTGAAACTAGAGTCTTTGTAAAAGACTTTCCTTACTGGTGTGCAGAACTTTTTACCTCTCTGGCTTCAGATCAAATCCTTCCTGGACTGGTTATCTTTTATATTGACATGAGTATGATTTCAGTCCCTGGCAAAAAAGATCCATATAACTTGGCTTTGCTGGTAGTTTCTAGAACAGGAGGGGAGAGATGGGCTGCTTTATTACCCTTCCTCAGCTAAAAGTGCCTTCTCTACATGAACACTGGGGAAACTTTTGGAGCAACGTGAGGAAAGCTTACGTGATTTTTCGTCACTCTACTATTTCTGTTAAGAGAATTTGAGTCTTCAGGCCTGCTATTGTGGTGTCTTCAAGCTGTATTCATCATTCACAATAATATGCGTTAATCACAGTAAATCTCTAAGCCTGACTTTTCCTTTGAGGACATGGCCAACAATCCATTACGATTGCATTGAGTCCCTTTGTAAGCACTGCTTACAACAAGAGGGCTACCCGAAAGAGCATGACAGCAGTCTGTGCTGCCTCTTTAACATGTCTAAATTAATTGTTGCTCTTTAGTACAAACAACATCCCTGATGCTGCTTTCTGAGCTCTTAGCCCAAGATATTAAGCAGGTATCTGAGCCTTCTTTCCCAAAGGGTTGCCTGCAATCAGTATGCAATAGGTTTGGGTTATTTTTTATATATGGCATGCTTGTGTGACCTCTGCCACTTGGTAAGATGAAGGGACTTGGACATGAATGGGATTAATTTCCCTTTTGGCGGACCTAGCCTCCGCATGCTACAAAGAGACTTCCTTACCCAACTTCCTGAGCTAAGCACCTCTGCATTATCTATTTGTGCCTTCTGGGATCATAGCTTTTATTTGTCCTGCAGCATCTAGTAACTTGCAGCCAGTATAAAACAATTTAAATCATAGAAGGTTGTTTTGGAAGAGTCCCTTTTGGAGAGCATTTGATTTGCATCTTCTCCGATGATCTGAGTCTTCATAGTTCTAGCAATTAATATTGCTGTTCTTGCCACCAGAGACATGAAGCGTCACAGTCATGAAAATCAAGACTGTTGGCATTTGAAGGTACAGAAGAGCAAGGGAAGGCTTCAATTCCCATCTTTTGGCTCAGTGGTTCAGATTTCAAATGCTTGTGCGCTGAGCTGTCAGTCCTGCCAAAAGATGCAGGATATTGAAATTCTGAGTGGGCAGACAGCAGTATTCCTCTGTCAACAGACTTGCATCTGAGAATGACTTAGATATGAGTAACCTACTTCCCAAAGCATTTTGCAAATACATTTCTGCATAGCTGGTTTGATGAGGGTGCACAGGCACACCTGGCTTTAGGCTCCTTTCAGAGTAGAAAAAAGCACCCAAGTGACATCAGAACTGAAGTCTTAGCGAAAGTCACTAGGACTTGGGTTTCTAAGTCACCGAAGCACTTTTGAAAAGCACTACCTGTAATCCACAATGGGAGGGAACGATGATCAGGAAAATTTTGGAGTTGGAGAAATCACAACTTTTTTCAGGCAGCCATTTTATGTGTCTGTCATGCTGTGTGCTCTGGTAGAAGGGCCCTAGTGCACCAGCCCAACTGTGATTGCATTGGTAGGTGTGTTGCTAGTAGGTCAAGGGAGGTAATTACTCCCCTGTATTCAGCACTGGTGCGGTCATATTTGGAGTCCTGTGTCCAGTTTTGACCCCCCACTACAAAAAGGGTGTGGACAAATTGGAGGGAGTCCAGTGGAGGGCAATCAAATGGTGTGGGGGCTGGGGGACATGACTTGTGAGGAAAGACTGGGCTTATTTAGTTTAGAGAAGAGGAGACTGTGGGGAGACTTAATAGCAGTCTTCAATAATCTGAAGGGTTGTTCCAAAGAGGACGGAGCTGGGCTGTCCTCAGTGGTGGCAGATGACAGAACAAGGAGCAATGGGCTCAAGTTGCAGCAGGGGAAGTTGAGGTTGGATATTAGGAAGATTTGTCTCACTAGGAGGGTAGTAAAACACTGGAACAGGTTACCCGGAGAGGTGGTGGAAGCTCCATCCTTGGACGTTTTCAAACACCGGCTAGACAAAGCCTCGACTGGGATGATGTAGTTGGGGCTAGTCCTGCTTTGAGCTGGGGGTTGGACTAGATGTGCCCTCCTGAGGGCCCTCCCAACCCTCATTTTCTATGATCTGTTAAGTTGGAAGGGCCATTCGTGGCAAAAGTATAGGGCAAAGATCACACGTTTCCCTGTGCCTTTATGTTGGGCTTAAGACATTCATGTTCTGGTACTGTGCTTCCTTGATTCGAGCAGAAGGGCTTAGAACCAGCAGACTCCTAATAGCTCAGCATACTGCAGTCTGTCAGTAAAAAGAGGTAGGGCCTGAATTGGACTGGGAGAAAGATGCATAATACAGGCCAGTTGCAAATACGTGAGCCACACCATCCCAACAGAAAGGACATTGACTCAACAAGATTTATAAAATCTTTCTTGATATGGGAAATTGTCCCTGACATTGAAGCTTGATCTTTTCATTAATGTCTGCAGCTAGCGTATGTACAAGAAGTGTCTCAAAGAGTTTCACGTCCCAGATAAAAGTGCTAAATCAGCTCTGAGAAATGTCATTTTAAAAAGCAGCACTCTTTCACCCCCCAGAAATTATTTTCTGCAGTGAATTTCTGGGAGTGCAGGGTAGGCTGTGAATGTCTGAGTGCAATATAAATAGCATTTTGCAGATGCTTGCTAGCTCATCAAAACAGCCAAAGCCATGGCAAATTAAGAAACAAGTTGTGGGGGAGAAATGTCTTTAATCCTATGATTTAGGAATAGGAAGTGTTTAAATGAGACTCTTCTGTGTGCTGGTCAAAGTGCATCCTTCCAACAGTACAAATCCTTGCCTTTTCTATAGGGTGCTTGGTTTGGGTTGCCTTGACACAAACCGGTGAAGAGGTACCAAATTCAGAAAAAAGAAACTGAGCACCTGGCCAGTTCTGTTCCTGAAGGCAATGTGGTCCTTCAGAATGTGGAAAAAATAATCTTACACTGATTCAAAATTAGATATAGATCATAGCAAAGCAAACGTGAAAATAGCTTGGTTACCCTTTGGAGAGTAAAAGGCCTTTGGTAAAGTGGGGCTTATATTTTTAGAGAGAGAGTTTGCGGGGTGTTTTGGTTGTGGGTCGCAGGGTAGAGAGAGAAGTTGGACTGTCTTTCATTGTTGCTACCCATGTTCAACAGCCCCAACATCTGTCTAACCTTCTTAGCAGGAGCCAAACGACATTAGCCTTAAGAACCAGCTTGAATGGAGGTTTGGTCTGAGAAGCGTGTTCCAAAACTGCTCTCAGCAAGACATGGTAGGTAGGGGTGTATAGTGAGCTTCACAAAACCCAAATCCCTCTTTGCACTGTTTGAGAAATGACATTACAGAAATAACAACAAATGGGCTTGGGCATGTCTGTATAAGCCCCTGGTCCTTGGATGGAGTCTATGAAATTCCCCTCATGTGTCCATACATCCTTTGCACTCATTTAGTTGGACATAATGGATGAATTTGTGTCTTCACAAATTCACAGCAGCTGGATGAGGGGGGTGAGTAGTTTCTATGACTCCTTTTTCTGAAGAAAGGATTAGCTGCTGCCCAGTGCAGCACCTGTGCCTAACAAGTAGCAGGTCAGATCTGTACCAACTCTTTAAGGTGCTACATTCACCCTGGGGACAGTGTGTGAAACAGCAGGCAGGGGATAGGAAGGACGTTAGCCCTTGTTGCTTGTTTTAACCCCTTCCCTTCTTGACCCCCAGCTGGTGCCAGGTTCCTCTGTGTGCATGGTTTCAGATCACCTGGAAGGGCGTTCCAAGGTGAAGAGCTGAAGGCTGCTTGAGGGACTGTTGAAATGCAGGAAACTGTGCTCTTCTGTAGTATTAAATGATCTGAGGAAAAAATGCAGTCACTAGCAGTGATTCAAGTTTGGGGTGAGGGGAGGCCAACACTGGAGACACCCCACCCTGAACTCCTACTGTGGTCTTTCCCTCTAGTTTTACTGCTGCCCTCCAACTCCGAGCTCTAGCTTTGCCAGCGATTGTACTCAGGCATGCCTTCCTTCAGCCCCCATGTCCAGCCTGCTTACCCTCCCCACCCCCCAAAATTATCCATCCTCATGCACTCCCCTTGTGTTCCCCCAAGCCCATCTCTTCCCATCAAGGGACAGATGCCCAACAGTTTGTTCTGTGGACCCAAATCTAGTGGCTTATCTGAACCCTGATGATAACTGCTGCCTTGTCTCATCCCCTTCATCCTCTTCTCTCTGCTATCAAATGAGGTGTGCTTCAGCATTTCACTCGCCTAACTCCTCGGCCTTTTGTGGTTTCCTTGTTAAGGGCTCATATTCCAGATAGGAGGCACGCAGCTGTGAATGCTCTTCCATCAGGAGTACAGGTGAGCAGCAAGTGAAAACCTTTGGGCCCAGCCAAATGCTGCCAGGTTTGCAGCTGTGGGTTGGGGGTGGAATTTCTTTGTGTATGGTTTAGCTTTCAAAATGACTCATTTTTCCCTGCCCACCATAATGTGACGTGCTTGGATGTAATTCCTGCTCTGATTGACAGGAGCAAAATAATAACAATAAGGGCTTATTGGGTACCCACAAATAGTTTCAACTATGCAGGTAACACATAGAAAAGAATTGGCTCTTGGAGTACTGGGAGGGTATCAGGCAGTGAGAACCAAACTGATTATTTCTGCTCACTTCAAGCTTGCCTTTCCCCTGCAAAGCTTCAACTACCAGTAAGGAGCTAGGGTCAATTGTTCTCTCTCTCTCTTTTTTTTAAATGTACTCCTGGGCTAAGTTGTTCAAAGGCCAGTCTGCAAGGTAAGGAAACAAGTCAGTTCTGTCCTACAGAAAATCCCCGTGTTTGCTAGCATATCTAGTTCATACCAAATTCCGTTGAACAGGGTGCAGGTCCCTTTATTGAATGACTACCAGTTGGAGATTCCGCCACTTCCCTTGGAGACTGTTTCAGTCTCGTAGGTGCCAGAGTTAGCTGTGTTTCCTGATGCTCGATTTTTTACCTTGCTTAGTTTCATCCCGTTACTGCTAAATGCACCTCCTCAGGCATCGCAGACCGAATGGGCAGATTTAAGGACTGGCTTTTGTTTTTTTTTTTCCATGGTAATGCTCTCAAATCTATGCCACTTTCCAGGCCCGGATTTGAAAAAAAGAAAATCAATTTAAGTTAAAATTGCGCGCACACACAATTAAGTGGTTTTCTCAAGCAGGAGCAATCAAAATTGTGTGCACCTGCTGCTGCATAATGGGAAAGGCAGCAAAAGCTCCATCCAACGTGCGTTAATCTTTGTCATTACCAGGAGGTGTAGTAGAAAATGGGGAAACTTCTGCAGGGTTTGATACTCTGTGGATTAAAGCTACAGGTCCTGACAGAAAAACTGCCCCCATTCCTTACTGTTCCCCTTGATCTGACTCCTTTGGATTCTTCTCTCAATACAATTTTTTTAGTTGCATCCACTTCAAATGCTCACTTTTCTTCTTCCCAGCCCCCCCCTTAATTTCTCTTTCTTCTTTAGGTTCGTTGCACATGTTTATTCTCACTGTCCAGAGCTCCAGTCCTAGATCACATCCAGTCTGGCTTCCACCCTTAACTCTCAACTGAAACTGGTCCTGTCAAAGTCTCTAGCAACTTTTTCCTAGACAAAACCTCAAAACTAGAACTCAATTTTGGCTTCCCGTGGCCCATCAGGTACCTTTTGACACAGCTCACCCTGCTTTTATGGATATCTTATCCTCCCTTGATCTTTAAGATTCAGTCCCCTCCCAGGTCTCCTCATTGTGGTCTTTCTTATCCCCAACCTCTGGAGAGGAGGTTCAGGAAGCTTTGTTTCTAGTCTTCTTCCCTACAATTTTTTCTCGAGGTCATCTTGTTCTCAGACACATTCAGCTGTGTTGTGTGTGCTGGCTTGCAGATCTGGTCTTCAGTTACAACAGAAGACCATGATAACCCATGCTGAGTCCTGCACTGATGCAGCCACACTGCTTTCCTGAGTCAAAGTAGCTAGTTAAGTTAGTGACCGTTTATATTTGTGGATTCTTTCTTTATAACAGTTTGAAGGTACTGCTTTTCCTATCCAGCTTAACTCTTGTCCCACAACACACATACTGCAACGTCCTTTTTCTTCTAGCTTCAGTACAGTCTTGCACAGGCCATATCCATCCAGGATGCTGCCACAAGGGTTGTTTTCTGAGCACATGGTTCTGATAACATCACCCCTGTCTTTGCTTTCCTCCCCTGGCTTCCTTTTAATGCTAAACACGAATGCATGCCTGCACTTAAAAGCCTTTTGTGGCCTGTCCCCAAACTATTACTTCTCTGCATTGAGAGGTTGACCCCCACCTCTGGCCCAAGATACCCATCTTTGCTCAGTTATTAAAATCTTTTGAAGAAATTCATACTTATGCTTTCTTTTATGCTGCTCCCCAAGTGTGGAGGTGTCTCCCAGAAACCTCTCCAGGTTTCACTTAGCTGTTCTTCCAATTTGTCCTCTGAACTTTGCAATTCCTTAGGCTCGTGGCATGCCAAGGTCGCTTATCTTATCATGCAGCCTGAAACTGTCTCTGTATCCTTGTACTTCCTTCTATATCTGTTTCCATTTGTTGTCTCTTGTCTTTGCTTGAATTGTGAGCTCTCTGAGATGGGGACTCTTTCTTTATTCTGTCCTTCTCATGGACCGGAGGTCATGCTAATATAAAGAATGCCTTGTGAGAGGTGACAAGGTGGTTTGGGTAAATGCAGTATCTTTTATTAGACCAACTAAATAGTTGGAAAAATTATTCTTGGCAAGCTTTTGGGCACTAACACCCTTCTTCAGATGTACAGAGAGTCTTTTGGTGTTTTCGGTGTTCTCGGAAATGCAAGTCCAAGAAGAAGACAAGTTAGCTGTGGTCCCTGCAAGAGGGGATAGCGATCCTTTTGAAGACTATACTGATACATAGAGTCTTATTGTGTCTAGGAACTATGTGAAACAAGGTGGGTGACCAAGACATTTCTGCCCAATCAAACAGCCATCATAAGTGCTCCCTTCTTGGCAACTTAAGATATGGCAAGAACAGCTAGAGGGCTGAACTAGGTCAGAGGACTAAATTAAGTCATGGGCTGGTCCCCAGGGAAGACTGAGGTACATAGGACAGTAGCAGCCTTGCTCCTGTTCCTGGTGTTGGCTGTCCTGTGGACAGGTAATATGTCATGCTCTAGGGCCGATAAAACCCGTTTCATGAGCACTAAATGACTAAACGCTAAAAAAAATTCCCGTGGCTTTAAATGTTTAAACAAAAAGGGTAACTGCCATAACAATGCACCCATTCCCTAAAGTGAACTGCTAATAGGAATGACAAGGATGAGTGACTGTGCAAACAAGAAAGAAGTGGATTTGCATTAATAGATACTCATTTTTCATACTTGGTTTACTCATTCAATGTAATGGACTAAAATATGGCCTTGGTCAGATAGACATACTGAGAGTGCTGTACTTGGGCTTGATCTTTGTTTTCTCCCCTTCAAATGTAATCTTTAAAAAGCTGCGGGTTGCAGCCCTCCCTCTTGGGCCTTGTCTTCTGAAGGGGTGCTGAGCCTGACTAATGCATAGCGGGACAAGGAAATCCCATGCCCTGCTGGCCGTGGTGATTCTGCATCCTAAGTGGATCAATTCCCTGTGATGAGGTCAGGATCTGTGCCATATTCCAGATCTACCATGATGCTTTCTGAGCTCCTGGCTCTTTAGGGCCTTTTATATTCACTAAATCTTATATTCATTGCTGTGCTCATGACGCATTCTGGTTTCAGCAGTGGCATTTTGCCTACCTAAATGTCCCTTGATGCTTGTGCAGTGTTGCTGGATACTGCTGAACCGTTTGTTGCCGCCTACCCAAGAGGGGGCTGCACTTCAGTACAAGGTTAAAAACTATCCTCTATAGTTTGGTAAGCTGTTGTAACCAACAGCACCAGAAGTGAAACATAATTAAGTATTGTGTGAAATTGGGGCATAAAAAGACTGAAGCCATTTTCAAGTGAAACTGTTAGGCCCATTTAAGAGCAGCTTATGATTTTGAACAGTCAGTATTCAGTACTCATTGTGCATTTAGTTCAAGGCCTAAAATTTAGAATCTGTCAAAGAAATGCCTTACACAATCTTAGATCAGTTAAAGTGTTTCTATAATAAATTCTTCTAGCGCATAACTTTTGTTTAGTTTGAAACACTCTCCTCCGCGCTGTTTGCAGTCCACACGTTTTAGTGCTAGAATGCGAGCCAAAAAGGAAACTGATTGCTTAAGCACTCTGCTTAGGCAATGGAATTTAAAAAGAAAAAAGAAAAAAAATGATACATTACAGTATCAGTTGCATAAAGCGCATGCTATTAAAACTTACAGTTTCCATTGCAAATTAAAAGGAAATGAAGTTCCAAAGATGGAAATAGCCAGGTTCTTGTGATGATAAATTGCAGCTGGCTATGATATGGCATTTTTAATGTTGCCCTTTAGTTTTATTACCTGGCGAAAGAAATGAGCTCCTAACATACAGGAAAACTAGAGCAGGTTTTTTCCTTGAGGAAATGTTGACTTTTCATTCCTGCCAATAGGATATACATGCTAGCTGCATTCTAAATTGTAGCCAATTAGTAAATTAAGATGATGCTATAGTAGTGGTTTTCAGCCTTTTTTAATTCGTGGGCCCCTAAAAATTTTCAAATGGAGGTGTGGACCCATTTGAATTGCAAGTGTGGGTATTCACATCCTTTTAATCATAGTAATCTTTCTTGGCCCCCTTAGACATAGTGCATAGACCCCCAAGGGTCCATGAATCGCAGGTTAAAAACACTGGCCTATGGGAAATGGAAACCTGCAAATGCCATTCCAGGCGGCTATAACCTCATTGTCTGAACAGCAGAATAGGATACTTCCACTTTTCACCAGGCAAGATTATAATAACCATACCAGTAGGGTGATTGCTGCCACGCCATGAGGCATTTGCATGTCATATTTTTTGCCTGAAGCATTCTAAGTCCCAGGTGTCAAGCATAGCTGTGAAAATGTGGAGTTTTCCCCTAGAGTGCATGTACATTTCTTGGGCAACTGCAACTTTTAAACTGAATTGCAATTTATCAACAGATTCTAAATAAATAATCCCTATTAAGTGGCTATGTAGTCCATTTCTTATGCATAGACTTAAAATTAGTTGTTGACATCACCTTAAAAGGCTCATCTTGTAGAATATGGAACATCTCAAAGACTTGGGTGGGCAGAAGCACATTTTAACCTCATGCTATGCAGAGGAAATACACTGGCACGTTTCCATTAATCTGTTGCTGTGTTGTTCACTTAGTGTTTTACATGCAGGGCTCTCTGGGAGTTGCGAGCCATTCACAGGATGTGAGTACCACCATCAACTTGCAGCCCTTTCTGGGCAACAAAATAGTACCCACAGCACTAAAACTTAACCGGGGACAAGAATTGAAGGTAGGGCCTTCTCTCCCACGAGAAACAAAGGCTTCCTATGCTGAAAAGAGCTGACAGTGAAGTACCTACAAAATGTATTTGCATCAGCTACCTCTTTGTGCTGTACAATAAACACAAGACGTGGTGGTGGTTGAAATTTGAAAGGCATCAAATACAAGCACTTACAATACTTCGTTGTAAAGTACAGTGGCCTATGAGGAAGATCTTTTTCATTGCTGTCTCAGTCATTTCTAATTAACTGTAGCTGTCATGCTGTAGAAATCTCTGTGCTGTTTTAATATCTTATTCTGAATCCTGCTGGACAAAGAAATCATTTCACAAACAAAATGCTTGAATTAACAGTGAACTAAATTCATCCGGCAAATACAGCTGGGGGAAGGAGTAGACCACTATGTTTGGCTGTGCCAAGGCAGTTTTATTTCTAGTCTCTTCCATTTTATTCCCTCAGTTGCTCCTTAGTTGCTCAGGGAAAAAAAAATCTTATTTATAACTCAAAATCCCAGGCACAGCCCAGGGTCTAGGATTCAGTGGTGTTAGCAAAAAAAACCCTGTTCCTTACCTAGAGAGTTCTCAAGTTTATGCAATGGCGTAACTAAGTTAATCTCATGTGAACGATGACATTTTCCAAGGGCTGCTGCCTTGGAAAGCAAAGCCACAAAACTACTTTTCAAAAACTCCTATTTGATCCAGGATGTCCATCTTGAGTATATTAAAGGGGTCTGATGCTTGTTTTTTTCTTCTTTTAAATATTTTTATTTTGAGGCCCCTTTAAGGTGTCTAAAGTTAGGTCCCAAAGTCATTCGTCACTTGGTCATTTAATCCCTAGAATCCATACAATTTTAAGGAAGTGTTATAGAGTGTTTAAGGGAAAGGAAAATTTTGGCTGTATCTCACTGTTAAGGCTACACTGTGTAATGTGGCACACATGAAATGTTGTATTAACTAAAGGATACTTTGAGACTGTGTCCAGACGTGGGTCAGTAGGCAGGTAGCATCTGAACTGAAGGCATTGCATCTGATAGTCAAGAATACCATTTTGGGGGATGGTCACATTTTAAGAAGGGGAAGTTTCTTCATCTTGAGGCGTCAGCCACTATTTTGCCGTTTTCTTCCTAGGAGGGTTCTTGTACCACATTATCACACAAGGTTTTTTGTTTTGGTTTGTTTTTCTGAGCGGTGGGGGGAGAGTACGGTGACAAAATGTACAACTGTATTGTCCTTCTCTCAACTGTTACATGGAAAATATTCTTTTCTTTTGAGTTGCTGTGGTCTCGTTCCATCTACTTCATTATAGGGCATAGTAGGAAGTGCATAACAGGAAAAAAAAATTGGGGAAAAAAATTGGCTTTAGGACAGGTATTTCTGACTTAATTCATTTTTAGTTTGAAATCTGACTTGACTTGCAAGCATTGTCTAAAAATGCTCACCTCTTGCCTGGTCTAGATTTGAGGCGGAACAGGACACTGTATACCATTGGGAGGATCTCTTGTAGCTAGCATCTTCCCCCTTTTAGTGTCCATGGGTGGTCACTGGAGTGAAATCATAAAATAAATAAAAAATACCAGATTTACCCAAAGAACCTTGTCTATCATTAAAAGGAAATTTTTACTCACAAAACAAGGCATGGCATAGCCACTGGCTTCCTCTCACTTACTGCTTCATGAACAAGCTTCATTTTTTTTTTCCCCTGAAAAATCCACATCTAGGGGCAGGGGGTGAGTTCATTTTCTTAACACGTTCAGTTCTGCTCTTGGAAATTGTTCACAGTGGATCCCCTGGGTGAGTGTTAATGTATTTTGTGCTGTGGTGACCTCTTATAGGAACTTAACTGGAAGCTCTCATTCATTTCCCATTGGCATTCAGGTGATAACAACTTTTTGGCAACTTCATGGTATAGAACTCTTATTTCATTAATGACTCACTGAATTGTCCAGTTTCTGTGAAATTTTTACACTAGGTAGATATCAGTGGAATAACTTTATCCCTTTTTATTGCAAGATAAGATTGTGCATAGCTGGCTGGCTTGGCTAATTAGGGTCACCTTCATCTCGGATTTAATAAATAGAAGGTAAAGTTTTAGTATTTGTGAATGTGATTGACAGGGCTAATCAGAGCATGTGCTAGCCTACTTTAATGAAGAGATCTGCTCATGTGCTTAAATTCTGATGCACAGTAACTCTGCGATTCCTCTTCCATGGCTTTCCTAATCACATGCTTTTTGTGTCATACCTCAGGGTAGTTTTGGGAGGTGGTTCAGAAGTTTCACAGTTTCCTAGTCGTTAGGGTTGGAAGGGACCTCAATAGATCATGGAGTCCGACCCCCTGCCCTGGGCAAGAAAGAGTGCTAGGGTCTCTTCCAGAGTCAAAGGGTGGTGTACTAGCTTGCTGCACTGCATGGCAAATTGCTAATATGTGCGCACACTTATTATTTTTTCTTTTTGTGATACCAACCAAATTTTGATATTGGTCACCATGGACTCAAACTGGAGTTGTTCCCATTGAAGTTAATGGAGTTGCTTCTGATTCTCACTGGTGGGAAATCAGAAACTTGGCCTGTAATCTTGCACTTGGAATGTACTGGATGCATCTATCCTTTACCTCTTTTATACTTCTATAGTTATCTTAATTCTCCTGATTTAGCAAGCTTTGGTCTTATTTCTCACTATGCAGAGTGCTTAGTTTGCCACCCTCAAACATGAGACCCATCCCAAAACCATGACATTCAGATTGGCCTGTTTCTGTGTTGCAGATTTTGCTGGCCAAGGCACCTCCTTATCTCACAGCTTCATTTACATGTTATTTTAAAGTAAAACTTGAGCGTCCCCTCACTGCTGTGATGAATCTGTATGGAAATAAAGCCTTATACACAGGTGGCAGCTTACTTTCCGTGGTACCTTTTCTTTGTTTGAGAGCTTCCTTTCTTCCTGTCCCCCTGTGGTTCTGTCTGAGGAACAAACTCCATTCAAAATCCTGGTACCTGGAAGTTACAGCAGCGGGTTCGCAGTTGGTTTTGGCCTGATCTGTAGATGTGAAGATGTATCCAACATGGGGCAAGGAAAGAAAAAACATCAACATGTTGCCAGTGGGTAAAGCCTCTGATGGATCTTCCCTTTTTAGGGCAGACTGATGTAGCACCACTTGGAGTATTGGTGGGACTCATGCTGACCTGTCCTTTCTGAGGTCGGCGTGCATTTCCTTAGTATCACTATATAGTTCACTGTACAGTTCAACAGTGACAGTTATGGAAAAGGAGCTGTACAGAGAGCAGTATTTCACCTTGAGCAGAAAAGCTTAAAGTATTTGGTATACCAGATCCTGTTGTTCACACACAGAACAGGTTACTTCATCGTCTCTTAAAACCTGGGAAGCTGTGCTCTAGTTGCGTCCTTTAAAATTTAGTTTCCAAAATAGAATTTGGAATAAGTGCAGTTCTCAGAAGTGGCAAAGAAGGTGAATAACTTTATGGTGGTATAAATATAAACAGAGAGCAAGGCTCTAACATTTGAGTCATAGATGTTTAAAAAAACCACAAAACAAAACCAAAAAACCCTGCATCTGTATTTCATCTTACATAAGTCACTCAATTTAAAAATGCTGGCACGTTTAGTATAACTTTTTTTTTTTTTTTTAACGGTGGCAGATATTCAGCTTTCTTTAGGGATCTGGAAAATGTTAATTGGGGGGAAATGAGAATGTGTAGAAGAACAGAGAGGGTTTTTTAATAACCATGCTGTCTTACAGTTCTTAAATAGGATAATCTTTAGAAGGAATTGTTTTCCCCTCTAAATTCTGATGTCGACTTCCAAAAGGCTTACAATATTTACATTACCCTGGTGATTGCTGCCATACTATGGGGGTGACACGAAATCTACTTATCTCAATAGATTATATATAAAGAGAGATGAGTGTATATCAATAGATCTTTATAGAAATAAATGCATAATATACATTCATCAAGTTTCTTGAATGGTTTTCTACCAATAATGTTCCTGAAGCCATCGTGAAAGTTGCCTCTGTTTCATTCAATGGCCATAACATTCGAATATGGAAGAAACCCCAAGATTGTGCCATTACTGCTATTATCAGACATTAGGTCCCTGTGAGCACCAAAATCTTTGCAAGCTGGCTCATCTCTGCAAAAAAATTTTTGGATTTACAAAACCAGGGTTTGAAATATTATAAGGGCAAGCTCCGTTATAAGGGCAAGCTCCCATATGGTTAGCTGTAATTTCCATTTCCAGCCATGGGCACAGAGATACCTGACAGTGAAAAACACCAGCAGGGAAATCTTTTGGGGGTGGGAGGTGTCGGGGTGTGTGCGTGTGTATTTTTTTTTTAACTTCAAAATAGGTTTGAGGGTGTTGAATGTGGCAATCTCCAAATATCTGGGAATTTCTTAACCTAATCAAAATCAGTTTCCCTGCCTCTAACTGGTTTGAAATACAGGCTGTAAGAAAGAGAGATTACTCAAGCTTGGATAAAGCAAACTTCTTTAAAAACTTAATGAGAAATTTTTCAAGAGGAATAGCAGAAATACAAATCTTAATGGGGCATTAATTTTCTTGCCTGCCTCTTTCGTGCAATCAATGATTTAACAGAAACTGCACATAATCTAGGTTCGTGAAGTGTTTGGCCAAGAAAAGGCGGTAAGTAAAAGATGACAAATTACGTATTGCTATCTTTCCTGTCTATATTTAAGGAAGGGTTGGCTGTTTGACTGGTCATAAAAAGTTTGGTCAGTTGACTGATCAAATCGGAGTCAAAAATGGCCAAATACAGGCAGGGAGGTACTTCCTCCATGCTGCACAGCCTGCCCGCAGAGCACCTGGCTCTGGGCAGCCTGGGGCTGTGAGATGCTGGGCCCTGGGTACCAGCTGCCAGCCTCACCAGTGTGGGGAATTGCCTCGCAGCGGAGAGCGCCAAGCCTCCCCAGTGCACCCCCCACACAGACCCTGCCCCCCCAGCCCTTGATAGTAGGTTGTCTTTATCAGTTGAATAGTTAACTGATATAATGAAGAAGAGTTTAAACAGCTAATTTTTAAAATGCTATTTTTACCCCTAGTTGTTATAATCACAGAAAGCATCCCTATAATATTTAACCAATCTTTGACCAGTCAAAAAAGATTCAGTCAGTTGACTAGTCAATTGTCAATATTTGACTGGTCGATTGGCCAGTTGCCAACCCTCATTTAAGGTACAACCCTCTTCGTATATCTTGTCTAAGTGATGGAAATGTATGTGAAAACAGCTGAGCAGTTCTTGCTGGTTTGGCAAATAGCAACACATCGCATTAATGCCTCATTTTGTAAGTCTCAAATGTGGGATGTTTATAATTTGTATAGAATAAAGAGAGCAAAGCAGATCTGTTAGTGTTTGGTTATTCTGTCCTCTAAGGGGAAAAACTTTGGTTAGTTAAGACTCATCACTCCTTACTGTAGTGTTTAGGAAGGCCTGCTTTCTATAGGATGGGCTCCCTTTTCCCAGGGAAAAGTCATTGTAGATGTAGGTTTTGTAGCTGTAAATATTTGTGGGTGCACCGGAAGTTATTTATATGGCATCAGTAGTGCTGCATAATTCTTCATGCCCATAAAATGGCAGACTCAAAAGTGAGAATAAAGTCAGCCCCCAAATGAGTAGGTGTTAAGAAAATTGCTGAAGTGATTCTTCAGAATCTAAGGACTTTGCTACCTCTTTTTCATAGAATGGGTTGAGAGTTATCAAAGGTATAAAGGGAAGTTAGATACCTAGTTGTCATTAGCGTTATGGAAAAAATGCCTTCAGCTGAGAATTGTGTACTGTACACAAGGAAACCTAGTAATGGAGACTTACGTGGACACAATACCAAATACTAATGGCTGCTCTTACGACCTTAACTCAAATAGCTGAATTGGTTTACATCTAAGACTTCGAGGATGTACTCCTGAATAGGGCAGCAGCATCTTTCTTTACTCCTCAAACTTTTAGCAAAACCAAACCAGAGGCAGGCCAAAGTTATACTTGGCCACTGAGCTCTGTTGTCTTCAGTAAATCTTTGACCTGTATGGGAGAGAATACACTGGTCTGATGTAGCGTAACACTTTTTGTGCACAGGTTCAACATTTCTTAGGAATACAACTCAACGAACAGCATCCTGGTTCATATCTGTCTTAAAACATCCTTTATAGTTCAAGCAGAGCACATAATTGTTCTATTTCTGGAAAAGTATGTAATCTCTTAAAAGATCTATAAATCAGGAAGCAAATATTTAGAGAAATGTTTTTAGAAGGCAAAGGGTCCTTGCAGATATTTCCAACTTACAAAGCTCCAGCCCCATTCTTCTTGCACTGGCTTTACCCCACTGTGACTCCTCTAAAAGCAATGGGGTTCATTCAGTTTTGTACTCGTTCAAGTGAGGAAAAAAAAATTGGGCTCTTTGGCCAATTGCTTCAGAAGAAAGAACGATGCGGCAGCAAGAAAACGAGAGGACCCGGCAGCAGTGTTTCTTGCTGAACAAACCCAACTCAAACTTTTAATCCTATAGATCCTCTTCTGGGTGGGGAGTGATAACTCTGTCTGGTTTTCTTAAATCACCCTGTTGGAAAGCTTGGGGAATAACATTTAAAACACCAAGGCATTCTGATATTTTGGAAACAGACTTAACCAGAGACACCACTGTAAACGGGGATAGGACATTGTAACATCCTTCAGCATGGGCCACTAAAATGAGTTTAATACAAATATTAAGGATGCTAATTATTATGACAGCCTGGAAATTCTCACTTTGTAGGGACTTGCATGGGCACTTCTGTCAACTAATGCAAATAGCCCAATACCGTCTATACCTGGGTTGTGTTTGGATGGGCACCTGGGTTCAAATTAGATGGATGAGTTGTTGGTGGGCTTGTTTGTGTAGAGTGGGTTAGGGAGTAGACAGGAAACGTATAGACTTTTGTGAGAAGAAAACCTTTTCTTTTTCTGGAGTTTAATTCTGCTCAACATGTTCTCTTTGGCTTTGGGTGGGAAGGAAGGAGGGAAGATTGAGGGTTTGTTCAGTGGGGTTTGTGTTTTGGGGGTCTTTTTTGGTAAATGCTCTTTTAAATTTGCAGAGACTTAGAGAAGTTTCTCTGTATCAAAAAATTAACACAATGTCCTTTGTAAAACAGAACATTTTGAGAATGGCTGTAGCTGATTGATTAGGAGTTGAGGTTCTAATGTTATGGGTATAGGAAAAGCAAAGTGCTCACATGGGCAGCAAATTCCCCCCCCCCCCCAATGCACTGGGCCCTAACCCTGTTGGGATCCCACTGACTTTAGAGCAGCTACTTTGGTGTAAGGATAGACTCAATCCTACTTTTATAAGGCTGTTGGATCAGGGATGTAAATGGGTGAACATCCAGAACCAGCAAGTGGTGGTTTGCCATTAGTGAAAACACCGCAGATGGGTTTCTGTGTCTCAGGTGTTGACTTCCTGAGCATCGCAGCAGTGAGATTATTGCTTAGATGACAGCGATACTGGTCATAAGTCAGGTGAAAACTTTCTGGAGACCAGTTAGAGTCAAAGCAATGCATGTATTGGGAATGCGTGTGGTGAAAGGCAGTGGGAGATGGTCACCACTGCTTGAAGAAATGAGGTCTGATGTCAATGACTCTGAAGACATCTGGGCCAAGATAGTGGAGTCACTTGAAGACGATGCATTTCAGTAAGGTCACTTGACGAGGGAGAGCATACTAGGCCATGATTACGTAATGGAAATGCCCACCCTTGCCACCTCCACTTGTGTATGTTGCTTGGCTTTTTTTTTGCAGGCTTGTGTGTCATTAAGGCTATCACAGAAGGTGGCATACAACTAAAAATTCTTGGTTCGGACCTCCTTATGCAGGCAGATGGGTCCCTTGGAGAGAGTAGTTGGAAGCTGGCAGAAGTAAAACTGGAGTGTGTGGGCTTTTTAGCAAATTTTAATTCTCTGCCTCATTGTTAGCTCAGGAGAGCTTAGGGGACAGATGCCAGAGTTACATTTTATCTTTGGAAGGAAAAATACCAGTGAATATTGCATATGATCAAGAATTTGAGTATATAGACAGAGGAATCCAGGACCAAATGGGGGTCATCCCAGATTCCTTAAGAGAGTATCCAAGCCAGATGTTGATAGTTCCTTTGGGACAGTTAGGCACTGATGACTGGTGACAAGTAGCAGAATACATGTTTTAGGCAGGTTCAGAGATCTGAAGTCTAGTTAAATTGTAGGATGGTTGACATGACCACTCTGAGGAGGAACACGTCCAACAAATCCAATGGAGGTGTTCAGGAGTGTCACTGGGGGTGAAGTTGTGGACCCGGTCAGTCTTGAAGAACAGTTATCGCTGTACACCAATGACACTTACGCCCAGAAGCATGAGACAGTATAAAGCTTGAGAGCAGTTTTTACTGTTGAGTTAGAAGGAGGAAACACATACAGCAAGATGTTTGTCGGCTGATACAAAATTGACCGGACCACTCTCTTCTGAAGAGCAAAGGAATTTAGAAAAATAGTGACTTGTTAAACAAGTGGTGTATGCATTGCACTGTGGAAAACCATGTGCTGAGACCAAATAATAGAAACAACATTCTCCAGTCTTCATCAGAAATCCAAGCTGGCAAAGGAATTGGGGTTATTTTTTATCCAGTTCAAACATTTCTATTTTATTAAACATCAGAGAGAAGTCAGAATTCTGGTAGTTATAGCTAAAGGTGAAATAGCTTGGATGATGTCCAAGACCTCCATGGATGCAGTTGGGATGGTTTCAGATCTAGTTACTGGAGGAGAATTATGGGGTTCTGAAGCAGCCCTTTCTCAACCTTTTTTGTACCAGGACCCATTGGGAAACATCAATGGTCAGTCCTGACCCAGTGCCCCTCATTCCTGACCTGCTGCCCCAGGCCCCCAGCGTGTGGGGCAGGGGGTGGGTATGGGGGGCCCCAAGCAGTCCCTTGCAAGCTGTCAAAGGAAAAGTCACAGTTTCCTACCTTTTTATCCTTTAAAGGAGAATCCATGTTTAAAGTTTGTTCACGACCCTTTCATATCTTCTTGCAACCCCCTTTTGGGTTGAGAAACACTGCTCTGGAAGGTAACTGGAATGAATGATACAGAGAATTTTGAATTCTGTTTCCAGAACCTAGAAATGAGGTCTGTGTCCTTTACAGAATATAAAAGGGATTCAGGAAACATATGATTTTTTTTTTTTTTTTTTTTTTAGGCAGAACACGTAATACGCAGGTGACAGGTGACACGACTTCTGCTGTCTGTGCTTTTATGCTTTAAATGCAATTCCCTTGTGTGGCACTGATAGAATACCTTGGTTTTTTATTTTTGTAACTTAGAAACAAGTAATTGGAGAATGCAGGCATTGCTGCTGCTTTGGAAGGGAGACAAGAGATGGGCATTGATTTCCAGGTTTCTTCCATCTAGATATTTTTGGTGTTCTTGGCCCACTCCTGAAGCTTTAACTTCAGAGAGTGTTTTGCCTAAATACTTCAGGTATGTTAATGTTAAACACTGATTTTTTACAAAAAGAATGTCTGGAAATAGACAAATGACCTTTGCAAGGATTCAGATTACAAAAAGGCTTTATAGAATGTCAGAATAGATTAATAATACTGTTAAGAAGAATGATGATAACGATGGCAAACCGAGAGACTAAAGCGTGCTGAAATTTAACATCATGGCCACAGGTTCAGATGGTACCGCACCCTGGCTTACGTCACTAAAGCTGTGTATTGCAGAAGTCTGGGAAAATAATGATGGCATTGACAGCAGCCTGCCCAGTGTCTATATGGGGATGGCATATAGTGTATAAATCCAGATTCCAAGGTTGCAATAATACCACAAAAATAGATACCAAACAGCAGAGCCAATTAATCCTTTCACACGGTGACTATAAAGTTCTGATATGCATAAATCAGTATTTTCTGCTAGGCCACCATGTGCCTGGTAACATTTTTAAGGCAATATGCTCTTTAAAAAAAATCCTTCTGTGCAAATTCAGTCATGTAAACCTAGATGTGAGTAGCACCCACACATTTTTTTTTGCAATCGGCATTAGGAGCAGCACGTAACTGGTTTGTAAGGTGGAGAGCCTTATTAGAGGAAGTATTGTTTTATGTGAACAGAAGACATCTGGTTTATATAAAACAGCTGCATGCATTTGTTTCAAGGATTATAGCTACAAATATAGCTACAAGATGGACATTTCATAAAGAACCCAGCACTTTTCAGAGATTCTTCTAGAGTCATCTATACTCATGTACTGACAACAGTAATAAATTTCTATGGAGATGTCTGTGTATTCCAGAGACTCTGCAAATTATACCAATTGAGCTGTTACTGGCCTTTTAGGAATAATACAGAGTTCCCTGACCTTTATATTTGCACGCAAGACACCACTTTTTTTTTCTTTCTTTTTTTTGATTTTTCCTGTTCTAATTATTTTCAAAGCAAATGGGGAACAGTCCATAGTAGTGGAAGCACTAATTTATTTACTGAAAATACAAAATGTGACTTTCAAAATTACTTAACTCAAGCAACAACAGATATACACAGAATGGGATTTTACACATGTTGGACAGAAATAAGAGAATCAAGCCGCGACCAGAAAGATTCCAGAACTGCAAAGATGTGTTTGATTTGATCCTAACGTGTGAAGAGAGAGTCTATGATCAAGTAGTAGAAGGTAAGGACCTTGGATGGTTAAACCAATTTTCTTTCGATTCCTTTTCTGAATTTGAAGACAGACCCAACTGCTGTTAGCTGGAAGATCCATCTAGGAAAGAAGTTGGAACCCAGGATTTAGGGGCTGTGGCCAAATATTTACACCAGATATTTATTTGCAGAAGGCATTGGTAGCTCTTCGGTGTGTTATGCAGGTGCCACCTTGGAGGGTAGCAGGCATTCTTCCTTCTCTAGGTACAGGATTGGAGAGGCAGTCGTGGGAGCTCAAGTGCTCCAGCCGAGTGAGGTTTTCAAAATGCTCCTGGGGTTGAAGTGCAGCAGGGTGGATGTGATGGGCACTCTAGATTTATGACGAGGCCACCTCCTTGTAAGTCAGGAGATGAAGGAACCATCTGACTTCGCTCAGTGCAGAAGTTGTCTTTTGCACATGCAGCGATACAGAAGACCAGGCCTGTCCATTAGTAATACAGCCAAGGTCACATTCAGAGTAACCAGGATCTCGTAACTAAAGCTAACCCACTGCACTGTGTCCACACAGCAGTATGTTTCTTGGCACTATCATTGCTTGGATATGCTGGCCTGCCCATATCTGCCACACTATATGACTGGGTCTGAGTATCCTGGGAGAGCTGCCTAGATTTTCCCTGTATTCAGCTGAAGATGCCAGGGGCAGAGGGTTGTGGGTGTCACTTCCACAGAGCACAGCACCACATGATGTCTCCCCTGCCCACACAAATCCAAGTGTGACACAGTTGGGAGGACTGAGATGATTTTTATGCTTCTGGCTCCTTTGTGTTTTTCCCTGCACTCAGTTTAATTTGTTGCAAAAGAACAGGCCTGAGTTATGTCGTTTTCTGGACTTCTCACAAGGTGTTGCCCAGAATGAAGTGTCAGAGGTGTTAAAAATGAACTTCAGACAAAAAAGCCATGTGGTTTCAGTGGTCTGTTAGTGAACACACATTTTAGGTACACAGCAAATGTTGTAAATAGCATTTGGAAGGCAATGGACACTTCTTATACAAGCTTGGGCAGTAAATCTAGTGCTCTCTCACAGAAAGTCCCCATCCCTTTACTTGTTTAAGTACTTGCACTTAAATGCAAGGTTTCAGTGTAACACAACACCTGTCTGCTTGCACATAAATACTTTCCCCTCTGGTCTTTTTCAGAGGTGGTTTCTCCATTCATAGAGTGGCCCTGATTTGTAGCATGTGTCACCTAGACTCTTGACCGTGTGAGGAGCATGAGAGCCTCTCGCTACTTTTCTGGGTACTTCTGAGCCTAGTCATCAAGCCATTGGGAGTTTTCTATGGGTAGCAGAGGCCTTTTTTGACCGGTCTTCAGTGGCTGGTGAAAGGAATCTGTAGCTGTTTTCCAAAGCGAACATACAAACATTCATTGTAACAAACACAAGAATTGCAGTTTAATACCCAACTGTAAATCCTGCAGCCTGGGCAGCCTCTAGGCATGATGAATGCTTCCCTCTTGGCTTTCCCTCTATATCCATAAAACACCATGGTGAGCCACCCAGTATCCTCATGAAGGGCCTTGCTGCAATGATGCTTTCCTCTGACTAGCGTGTGACACCAGTATTGAATCTTATTAGCCTTCACAGCAGAAATGTCTCTTGGTTCAGCATCAATCAGCTGCAGAGTCCCCAGGGCTGTCCTTCACTCCTGCATTTATAACAGCCTTGCCCCCTCCACCACTTAGGCTGTGCCCTGGCTCAGTTCTTGGCAGTGAGCGTGACCTGCCAGGCAAATTACCCTCAACCTTTCTTGACTGCTTCAGAAATGGCCCTGAAACGTGCGGCAGATATGAGACATCCTATTTCTGGGTCCTGCTTGTCAAGTAGCCCCATCTTGCCCGACACGCGCAGGAGCAGAGAATTCAAACCATCTTGGTCATCTCTTCTTCCTTCTTTGCTCTTCCCTCCCACATTCAATGTAGAGTACATAAGTTACTTGGGAAACTGGCTGGTCCCATCCACGCTGCACCATAACAGTCATAGGCAGGGTCAAAGTAAGGCATGCCAGAAGTCACGAGCCATGGGCTGAAATCCCACACAGGCCCACAGTCGCCTATCCACCAGCCTGGTTGTGAACTCACTGAAAGCTGTAGCACACATGACCCCATAGACTGAACACTCTCCAGATCGCGTGGTGGTATCAAGGAAAACAGAGTGTGTAGGAAGAAAAAAAGGAAAGCTGGTTCCTGTGACCCTTAAAAAGAAAAGCAACTCGCATAAAGCTGTGATGCTCCATAGCAAAGCTTCTGCTCCATTATTTTACTAACAAGTCCCATCAGCATTATCATCACTATAATTTGCGCACACTGCCTCATGAGGTTGGGCGTTTACTACTCCATAGGAGTTAAAAACTCCTGCATTAACCATCCCTGTAAGTTCAGAGCGCTTGGCTCCAGCACAAGGTGTTAAAATCAGCATGGAGTACAGGCAGGGTTTTAAGAGAACCATACAGCATAGATGTAATGATATTTTGCAGTCACATTGCACTTTTTATCCACCACAGAGGTAGGAGGTATTGTCTCCATTGTACACCTGAGGAAACAGCTCTTGCTTGGGGTTTAATAGTGAGTCAGTGTCAGTACCTGGAACAGCACCCAGCCTCTTGCTGGACTCGGTAGACAGTCTCCCATGATGGTGAGGGGGTTGCCTTTAAATTCACAGGGCAGCCATGCGAATCTAGGATCTTATACATTTAAGAGAGTTCCTGCTCACATTCTTAGCCTCCGTCATCATGTTGCCAGCTGTACAAAGCACTGTGCGCTTGCTTCGGGTTTGTCATCTAAACAGTGGCAGAACTCGGGGCTTATTAAGGGAACTGGTTTGAAATGACACTGATAGGTTTTATGAGCAATAGCTCTGAGCTCTGAATGAATATCGTGTCAGAGAGCAGCCTTTGCCCTGGTATTTTAAGAGAGCATTTCTTGCATAGGGGTTGGGAAGAGAGGGCCACCACTTGTTAATTCACACATTGTGCACCTCTTTCTCTGTGTGATGACACCCTTCAGAAATAGCAAATGAAAGAGCTTGAATTCTGCCAAGTGGCTCCTGCTGTGAATGGAGACTGAAATTTTAAAGTGGAGTTTCTGGACGGGTTGGCCAAGCTGATGTTGCAGGAGGCAGGCAGGAGTGAGAGCCTCTCATTGTTAATACGGGGCACTTTAATGGATGCCTGTAGTGCAGAGAAGTACTACAATATCAGATAATCCACAGCCTTGCAAAAACTGCTCACCTGGGAAGAGCTACTTGTTTTTCATTGAATGAAATGCATTATGATCCGGATTTTCTAAAGCAACTAGAAATCCTGAATGCTTTGATTTTGGGGGGGAATCCAGCTTGAGACACCTTTAAATGACCCAGTCTTCACGGTGTGAGCACAGAGCATTCTCTAAGAATCAGGCCTCTGAGTCACAAGGCACTGTTGACAATCTTGGCCTAGGTCTTTCAATGGCCACTGAAGTAAATGCTGGGCAAATAGCATTTCTGCCTGGACTGATAAACTCTCATGGCCCTTTTGCAGGGCAGATTGATCATTTGATTTCTCTAGTCCATCTCTTGTCTCACAAGTCCCTTCGGGCTCTGCACAACAAAATAGAAAACCACACAATGAACTGAGCTCTTAAAACAAGGTTGAGGGAGGACTAAATTGGGATGACACTTTTCTTATTTCCCTGCCACCTTCCCCTTAGGGATATTGTGCGTGAAACATGATTTTTCCTGAAGGGTCACTCTTGTCTTGTCTTGTCTGTTCCCAACTAGATTTAAATTCCAGAGAACAGGAGACGTGCCAGCCAGTACATGTGATCAACGTGGACATCCAGGATAATCATGAGGAGGCAACCCTGGGAGCTTTCCTTATCTGCGAGCTATGTCAGTGTGTAAGTATAAAGTCCCTGTTTCCTATCCATGCCTGGGCCATAGTTGATTTCTTTTTTCTAACTTGATTACAAGTTGGTTGATTTCTTTATTATTTAAAAAGAAAGGCACTCCTTAGAGTGCTCTCTATGGAAAATGATTACGTTTTATGTGAAGCTTTACCTAAAGCAGCAAACTCCATGTCAACAGTGTTTCCAAAATCTTTCCCTGGGATTTTTCTTTGGCGCTGATGAGTCTACATGGATGAATCATCATTGAATTAATGTTTTTTTAGAGGGGAAAAAGAATGTTCAAAGCAAATATATAATTAGCCATGATACTTGTGCTTGACGACTGCACGGTGCTTTTAGCTACTATTGTTTAAACGCAATATTGCACAGCACTGAATGCGTTGGCACTTATTAAACATCAAGCTCTGGATATGCCAATGTTGCGCTCCCTACACATGTATAGACTATTTCCATTTAGTAGAACCGTCCCTTTATAAAAGTGGTTCTTATTATGCATGACTGATGTTTACATGTCATGTTCTCAGTCATTACAAATAGGTGGAAAATATCTTGCACAAATTGCCTAAAATAATCCCTTTTTTGTGTCTGTGGGAGAAGCCTCAGTTAGACCCTTCCATTTTCTGCCTTATGATTCTTAAACCTACCACCTGGAAGAAGGCTTCATGGAGCCAGCAACGCATGAGCTAGTTGATGCATTCTGTTCCAGAGAAGTCCATTGAGGGCACAGAGAAATATCGTTCACCTTTTTAGAGGGTTTAAAGCTAATGAGCCTGAATATCCCACTATCGCAGCAGACTGTTAATTCTGCCCACTGGCCTGTCCATTCTATTCTGCTATAATCCTTTTTGGATGCACAAACCTATTGTGGGCTTGATGGTGCAGCTTGGCTTCCAACTCTCCTGGACTTGCTTACATGTATAGTATGAAACTCTCATTGGCTTGGTTCCTTTTTGGGAGGGTTTTCTTCATGTCAGGAGCACAGCCAACCCTATATGTTGCTAAGAAAGTCCTTAGATTAGAGTTTATTCTGTATTATAGCTGCCCATGCTGACCTGGGTAAGGAGATCACCAGTATGTTTTTTGAACAGGAGGTGAAAGAGCTGTAGATTAAAATTCCATATGTATGCTCGCTGCAGCAAAAGATAATGCCTGGCTGTGCTGGTTAGAGAAACAATGGCCAAAAGCTGCTCATAGTACAGGCCAGAGGCATCTGTTTCCCTTCTAAATAGACCTGCCAAGAAGTGGAGCTGTAGTGCAGGTGGGATCATGACCTGTGTTTTGCAATCAAACTGAAGGCTTGGATTAATCTTGTCATACAGCTAGGGTACCATCCGCACTGCTGATTGGAACAGAGCTGTAAGTGGATCAGGATGTAATGAGGTTGTAAGTTGCCCCCCTGGCCTAGCTGCCCTAACATGAATGGGACTACTGTATTTGAACCTGATTCTGTTCTCAGTGTAAATATGGCCAAATGTGCGAGAGAAGGTCTGTGTAAGACCTTTTGGAGTTGTGATCTGTGAAATCAGCTGCTGAGTCTTTGTTTTGTTTTGTTTTGGTTTGTTTTGGTTTGGTTTTTTTGGTATCAAAGTGGTACAAAATTACTTGCAAATATTAAGTCTTCATGTCGCTTTTTAATGGTACATACAAGTGTTAGATGCTTTGGGAATTATTGTCTAATTACCAAGTAAATCTTCATCAAAGCATAAATTGATCTATTCTGCTATTTTAAACTTGGAAAATAGCCCTTAGCGAAGAGGGGGGTTGCAAACGACATCAGCATTGCTTGGTTCTGATTACTGATATGTTCTTGCTCTCCTCCTTAGATACAACACACAGAAGATATGGAAAACGAAATAGATGAGCTGTTACAGGAATTTGAAGAGAAAAGTGGAAGGACTTTTCTTCACACTGTCTGCTTTTATTAAAGCACTTCTGTCTTAGGCCTTAATACAGATGAGAGAAGCATGTGTGTAAGGTTCTGATTATACTGTACTTTCCTGGAAGATGAACTTTGATCCTTTTTTTGTTTGGTTTTTTTTTTGTTAATAATTTTACTTTTCAGTGTTTTGTTTGTATGTTTCAGGTATTCTGCCACAGGCAGGCAGAGATACTGGCTGAATTGTACATATGCAAATGATTAAAAATATACGTAAAGGCCATCTATTTAAAAATACAAATCAAGATTTTTTTTAAATCCTACTTTAATTGTTACAAGTGGGGTTTTAATTATAAAGAGAATGTTTCTTGAATATGATACAGTTTATATTGTATTTTTCCAGCTTACAAATGTATTTTATTTCACCTGTGTATTTTTTTTTTTCTTATTTTAATGTAACTGACTGAATGGCTGGAATATGTGAAGATGTGAATGGAACAATGGAAAATTAGTATCTGTATATTATTAGGTATAACATTGGAAACATCCAATAAAAGTGGAAATCTCCAATTCTGCCCAATCTCTTTGTCTTCACACCAGAAGCTGGAAAATTGGGCATTTTGCTTCTTGTGTTGAAACTGAAGCACCATTGAAAAGGTGGTTCCATACAAATTACCCCATTGAAGAGGATGGTCTTGTAGTTAAGGCCTCTGAATAGGACCTCAGAAAATCAAGATTCTCTTCCTAGCTCAGCCAAAGATTTCACATGTGACTTTGGGCAACTCACTAAATCTCTGATGCTGCTGTGGGATGAAATGAAGTCAATAGGGCCCTGCCTGCAAACTTCTCATTGCAGGAATCCAGGCCTCAAGTTCTGTGCCTCATTTTCGTATGTGTCCTGTATTCCTTGGGGTGCTATGAGAGTATAAAAAGCCTTCGAGGCCTTAAAGTTACAGTGGCTAAGAGCCACAATAACAGATGTCTTCAGTCTAAAGGACAGGATCCTCTACAGAAATAGTTTAAAGATATTAAAGAAGTGTCTTTTGAGTCTAAATATTCCCTTCCAACGCGGTGAGTTATAAAGCAAGCTTGCATTAGACACTGACATGTTCCTTATAAAAAGGGCAATGTCTCAGTCTAGTCTTCTTGCCAAAACAGTGGAATGCCAGAGATAAAAAGCCTGAACAGTGAAAAGTGAACTGGATTAATAGAAATTTGGAATTACCAAGTGAAGTGCTACTAGTTGGTTAAAGGCCAGAACAATCCTAGGTTGGTATGGCTTGTTTCAAAACACCCAGAGGATATTGAGAAAACTAGATTTGTCCCCCATACTGATGATGTATGCAGAGGAAATGCAGAAGACCTCTGCTTATTAACCCAATATTGGGGTAGGACTTGGGACTCCTGCGTTTCGTTTCCATCATGTGATCGTGGACAAATTACTTAACCCGACCCATTTCATGAGAGTCGTTGCACTTAAGTTGACTTCCATGGGATTTCAGTGCATGCTTGAAGCTAAGCAAGAACCTAAGTGTTCTCCTGAATCAGGTAGTCTGGGGATGATTACCTTGAGATTATATGTGAAGTTTCCTGGAAATGCCACAATCTACCTCCTTTATTAACAAACATGGATCCCTTAAAAAAGGACACTTGCTTGTTTCAATGTTGGGTGTCTACAATGCTGGCGGGAGGGGAGTTAAAAGAGGGTATTTGTTAAGCAAAATCATGTTGTGTTTGTCTTCTCATCTGGTGCATTTTGTTCCTTGAGGCTATTTCTTTAAAGGCAGGACTTCACTGAACTTTGTCTGCCGCTTATTTGTTAGTTTGTGACATCAGAGCTGGTTGCTGTGAGAATATTTGCAATCAAAGACGGAAGGGTAAAATGACTCTGGAAGGGCTGAACTGCCTAGAGACGGATCCGTTTAAGAAAGAGACATGCCGTGCATCCCTCCCATCATCCGGACTAATTTCCAGAGACTGAACAGAGGTGAGGTAGGATTGTTTTCTACCACTCCATCCAGGAGATCTAGTGTTGAAGTGATCTGCTTCGTTTTAAACACTCTTTGTTGTTGCAAGAAAAGTCTAAACAGAGGATATTATTGGACATGTGTCAATAAACATGGGTTTTGGTAGCTTCTGCTTTAAGTGTGTGTCTGTATATAAAGTGTTGTGGAATCGAAATCTGTCACGCTCACAACACTGCTATCTATGTGTACAACTAGAAGAGAATCCTGACTGTAGCCATTAAGTGTAAATTAATTTATAGAAACTTTAGTAGTTTGACCCAGATGGTTCATTTTTCCAAAATGCGAAGCTGCTGTTGTGGCAGAAGATTATGTCGTCTTATTTCTCTCTTTCCCTCTTCCTCCCCTGCAATTCCCCCACAAAAAAAAAAGCACACATAGGAAGCTTTGATCAAAAAGAATGATAAGAGAAATGTGTATTATGGAACAACCTGTTCCTTTATAAATTGTGCCTTGTTGCTCACAAATGAAATTTAAATTGGGAACTAATAGATTCTCTCTTGAGCAGGAGAGAGAGTGCCGATAGCCGATATTACCAATCTCCAAATTTCATTTACCAAGCTGTGTGCTGAAGCGTGTTTAGTTAACAGCTGCCTGGATGTATAGACAACTGTTAAGGATGGCCCACAGCCCAACGCAAAGGCTTTCTAATTGCACTGCACGGAGATTGCTTCTCAGCCTTATCTTGCTGCGCTGCCTGCCTGAGTCACTCTGTGCTGACACACGTTGATTCAAAATGAAATGTATGCGGTGGCAGAGGCAGGATGGGTTTGTCTTCTATACAGAGCTGCGCATTTTTCTGCTGATCCCCAGTGCCTCTTTACCCAAGTCCACAATGGAGCCTAGTGACTGAAGGAACATTTTTGGGTACTTACCTTAAAGAACAAAAAACAATACAGATCCTCCCCCTCCCCCCCAACCCGTCTTAAGCAATCAAGGTCAAAAGTAACATCACTGCCAAAAAACTGCTTTTCAAGGTAAGGTTTGGACTGAGGGGAATAAAAGGAAGAGTGATGAGTCTGCCATTTTGAAGAACATGGCAACACTCCATCAACCTGCTGGCTACGTTGTGAGGGAGGAAAACAAAAGCTGGGAGATGCAATTCTGCATCTCTCACTAGGCCGTCCAGATGAAAGCAGGTGTAGGATTCCAGGGTTTCCTCTGCATGGCTGTTGTGAGGTTGCTGAGGAGAAGGAATTTAGCAAGGGTGTGTTTGGAAGATTACACACTAAATAGTCTCCTGAATAAACCCTTGTGAAATTCCCTCCCAGGCATGTCAAGATATCCACACAGTGAAGAACACCAGATTGCTGAGTCTGTGTTTCTCTTTGTTTTTCTTTTACAATCCCCACTATGTTGACTAGCCGTGAAAGGCCACATTGATTTAAGAATCGTTTACATTGATGTGTAAGTCTTTACAAGGCTTGTTCCCTCTTGTTGCTAAGAGGGCATTATTTCTTCCGCTTGCGGATCACCCACCCATGAATTTGGGAAGGTTTCCACCTCCCCGGGCCCTAGTCCTTCTGGAGGCTCCAGCCTTAATGGCTCTAGGGGTTTGCTGTGAGAGAGATGGAATTGTGCCAGTGTCCAGATCACAATTTAACACCCCTCTTTTTACACAAGTCATTTTGGTTCAGTGTCTCGGTTTTTCCTGCTGCATGTTTTATCTCGGCTTGTCCACAAACTTCATAAAACTGGATGAAGGATCATTCTTCTCTTTTGTCAGAGGTCTCAGGATAATGTCTTTCAAATGGGCTTCTGGAAATAAGAATTGGTGATTAAAGGCAAATGTGTTCTTGGACTGACTCTGCTGATCTTTCATCTTCTGCATGTTTTGTTTTTTTCCCCCTACGTGGCTTTCCACTGTTGCCATAGGAGTAAGTGCAAATGATTCAGTAGGTCTGCCTACAGTGAAGCAGAGAACCTCTCCCTAGGCTTGCAGTATTGCTGGAGACAACTGAGAAGTCTGCCCAGATGCCCTAGAGCAGTGGTTCTCAACCTTTTTTGTAGCAGGACCCATTTATAAACGTCAATGACCAGTTCTCACGTAGCCCCTCACTCTGGACCCGCTGCCCCAGGCCCCAGCCTCCCCAGTGTGTGGGGCAAGGAGGTGTGTGTAGGGACTCTGCCAGCCTGCAAGGGAAAAGCTACGTTTTCCCATGTTTTTTTTCCTTTAAAGGATAATCTGTTTTTAAAGTTTGTTCACAACTCTTTCATATATTCTTGAGACCAACTTCTAGGTTGCAACCCACAGGTTGAGAAATGCTGCCCTGGAGGATGGGAGCCACCCACCCTCCCTTCCTGGTTTCTTCTGTCCCATGTCTGCAAGTGCATGCTGTTCAACCAGTCACCTATGCTGGGAGAACTGTTTGTTGCGGCAGGGATAACTGCCCTTGGCCCACAGTGGGGAAAGCCCCTAGTTAACAACATTGATAGGCAAGCACCAGTAAGAAAAGAAACTTTGCACCCAAACCAGATCACCTATGTGTTTTACTGCTGCTTATGAAAGCGGTTCCATGATGCTATCCTGAGTCCGATGCTTCTCTCTCTCCCCTCAAAGCGGCACTGTTTTTTTGGTCCATGATTATATAGCAGAGCTAGAAGACTTCTGCTGTAAGCAGCCTCTTGTCCATCTCCTAACAGCTTTCACAGCTAGGCTGGGACCCACAACTCACTGGGGGAACAGAAACTATTTTGAAAATGTTTCAATCTGCCTGTGAACCATCCAACATGGAAGCGTGCAAGTTCACATTCCTTGTCCGGCCTGGGCGCCGCAGTACGCATCCTACGTGGGCAGCCGCAGAAGGTAAAGACCCTCGATGGGTTTGTGTTGGAGACTGGGACTGTGCAAAGTTGTTGGCTTTTGTTTCAGCCATGGTGGTGTAACCAGAACAAAGGGTCACCTTTGCCTGGGCAGCTGAGCATCGAGAATAGTTGGCAGTGATGTAGATCAGCCAGCAAATCAAACACAGAAATCAGCTCTAAACCATACACATGATTGGCCAGGTTTCCAAGGGCTCAGCACTCAAATGGAGGCTGGATTATTAAAAGCCCTTAGCTCTCCTTTTGGTGTTTCCTAAAGGTTGGAGTTTACCAAGGAGTGCAGTACTTACCCTGCCAAGCTCTCGAAGATTTGGCCTCCGCATCAGGTGCCGACTGGTGTCCTGGTTTTGAGCAGGGCGTTGGACTAGATGGTCTCCTGAGGACCCTCCCAACTCTAATTTTCTATGATTCTAAGGCTTAAAAAGATTTCGGTGACCTTTGGATTATGTTTGGATGAGGGCCAGCGTAAGGACTTGTCCAGGAGAGTGCAGGATTTGTCTGGGAGAATTCAATACATCCTCTCTGCATTGCCTGCTCTTTTTCACTTCCCAGGCTTTATTCCTTCTTCCTTTTTTTCCCCCCAAACACTGACTGAGAAGCCTGATTCTTACCAGCATGGAGTGTTAACACTCCCAGCTGGGGTTACAGAGAGAGGGCAGTGAGATCTGTGGCTTCCCAGCAGACAACTCAGCCAGCACACCTGTTTACCTTTTCAGTCAATGCACTTGAGGTGTTTAAGGCCTGTTTAATGGTGGGGGAAGGATGCAATTGTTGTAAGCTGGTGAGGGTATCAAAAGGCTAATGGCCAGAGTCTGGATGTCCAGAACAGGCTCAGGAGGCATTTGGGTTGGAAATGATGCTGGTGATTCAATTACAAACTGCATTGTGGCATTTGTCATGCTGACAATGCCTTTGTCTCCGTGAGATGGATGGCACCAGCATAGCTTAAGGGGTTAGACTGATAAGAGCCAATCAGGGCAAAAGGCTTTTTGAACACTCATTCTGGCCTATTTCCAACCAGCTTGGGTGGATTGGTAACAGGTCTAGCTAATTCACTATAAACTGCTCTGCTACTAAAGCATAAGGGCTTAAGCAGCTGTTTGAACCTGTTAAACTATTGCACAGACCAGAGGCAAGGGTTTTTCAGTAACTAACACCATGATCCCATTTCAGCTGATGCTGCTAAACAAATCCCTTGGTGACCTTAGCTTCCTTGGGTTGCTATCCCTTGGGTTGCTATCCAAGCCTCAGCTAATCAGAATCAGGTCCACTCCCCAAACCAGATATAGTAAGTGCCAAATGAAATAGGAAACCAGGTGTCCTTTCATCTGTGCAGGCCTAGCCAGCCTGCATTGATTTGTCCACAGTCAGCTTCCTCCTAACATCTCCCATCGCTGCAGTACCCCCAGGAGCTCCGCTGGTGGTAGCACTACACTTGTTAAGCCACCAGCATGTTAACAATCAAGGCCTTTAACCCCTACTCTGAGCACAGCAGTTAAGACACCAGCATCTTGTCTTCTGCCAGTGAGGGGAAAAAACCCCTCTGATAAAAACTTGGTCTATGGTAGCACTACCACTGAGTGGGAGATGTTATTAAGCAAAAGCGTGGCATTGTCACAGCCGCAAGGGCAGACACAGCAGCCAGAGAGCTGCTGCTTCACACGTTTGCCGTACCGGTACTCCAGAAAACTGACACTACCGCAACGTTCATGAAATATCATGGCAAAGGGATGGACTTTCAGGCAAGCAGGCCAGGGGAAGGACTGCAGGGAAAACAATGGCATGAACAAAAGGCTACAGGGAGCGAGGCGGGAGGTCATGTAACCTGCAACTTGCACAGCAGAGTAAAGGAAACGGCCATTCTTGGCGCTGGAATGATACCTGTCCCTGCTCGCTCCCAGCCACTAAATGAAGTGATTATAGGAGAAGGAATTTCTGATCATTCAGTGCCACGGGAGGTCATTGACTCAGACACACTGCGCTGCGGTTGGATTTAACAAAGAGCAGGAGAATTTCACAACCGCTAACAACATTCAGAGCTTTGCAAGCTAATAGCGGCGATCAAGTCCCAGGCCTCCAGAAGTGCCGGTGGGCGTGCAAAAGACTCCAAGCTGATCCGTAGGAAAACGGCAGTGGCTTCAGCAGCCGGAGCTGCTTTCGTCCAGCTGGGTGCTAAGGGGCTTTTCCACCAACAGCCCCTTGGCTGTGGCTGAGATGGGAAGTGTTGGCTATTTAGCAGCATCACCACCTTCCAGGTTAGGAGAGGATGAAGAGTGCTGGGTTTGCAAGGGAGTACAGGGGACAGGATTTCCCAGAAGCAAGTGCAAAAAAGAGGGGGAGCCGAGCTCGACAACTCCACTCTCGTGAGAAACTCCCTTTGGTGACAATGGCTCATATGCAACCATGCCATGGTGCGAAGCCATCTCGGGGCTGACTCGAGAGCCGGGAGTGCCACCTATCGGGTTGCCTCCGGCCCTTCCTGCTGCCCCGAGAGCCAGCCCCGTCCAGCCGGCGAGGCCGGGCGGGATGGCAGCTCAGGCCGGCGCGGCCGAGCGCCAGCCAGAAGTTCCAGCCGCACCAAATTCCTCGGGAGTCATTTTAAAAGCCAACTGCTCTCCGCTTTGATTTACTTGGGTTGTTACTTTAAAAACGCATGCCTTTTTTTCTACAAAGAGCAGAGCACTAGCTGCATTATCTCTGCATTACCCTCACCCAGGTCTGCCTGTACACCATGAAGACCGTTTTGCAGCTCGGTGAGACTTGGAGAGAGGGGCTGGAGGGGTGAGGATCACAGTGACCGCTTGAGGCAAGGCGATGCTGGTCTCAGGTGTCGCCTGCGTGAATCACAGGACTGGAAGGCATCCCAGGGGCTCCTGCGCGGATGTGCGGTGCCCTGGCCCTGCTCGAGGAGGTTTCGCGGCCCGCAGACGTACCCAGAATCGCTGATGTTTTATGCATGTGCACCTTCTTTCGAAAATAAGCTGCAGTGTAATCTGCGTTCTAATTTGGGGACACAATTTAGTAATTTTAATTACGTGACAGCATTTTGGTATTTTCGGTACCCGGTACTAGGTTAATGACTGTTCCTTAAAGCAAGGAGATTACATAACAGGAGGCCTTATGTAAGGGGAGCTGACGAGACGCCATGGCGGCTCGGAGAACAAAGGCCGCACGAACAACCAGGGAGGTGCCAAGCGCAGCCCCCCGCTGCCCGGGGCCCCGTCACGGGAGCCCCTCGGGCATGCAGCCCCGGCTCGGCCCAGGCAAAGGGAGGCCCCGCGAGGTGCAAATAACCGCGTGTTCGCAGGACCGCTCCGCCATGGCGCGGCTCCTCTGGGGCCAAGTCAGGAGCTGGCCCAGCCTGGCTCTTTTTCACCTGCCTGGCTTCTGAGTCAGTGGGGGCTTGGTGAAGGGGGGCTGGGGG
>NW_017728926.1:14714170-14764821 GCF_001723895.1 Crocodylus porosus
TCCGCGGCCGCCTGACGCCCATGAATGCGAACACCATGATCTTCATGGTCCTGGGCGCCTCCGTCGTGATGGTAAGAGCTGGTGGCCGTCCCCGCGCGCGTCCCCTTGAGAGACACGACCCCCCCGCTCCAAAAAGCCTCCCGCATCTCCCCTTCCTGGTTGTGCGTGCGTGTGTGTGCTCGTGGCTGCTTGTCTCTGCCTGCTCCTGCCTCTCGCCAGCCAACTCGAGTCAATGTTTTATTCCACCATCTAGAGTTGACCCGATGCCTTGGTTATGGGCTCTTACAGGCAATAGCTTGCTTGATGGACATGAACGCGCTGCTGGACCGGTTTCACAATTACATCCTACCGCATCTGCGAGGAGAGGACCGAGTTTGCCACTGCAACTGTGGACGGTAAGTCCCGCACCCCCCCGCGCGCCAGGGGACAGCTGTGCCCGGAGGTCTCGTCCTCCCTTCCCCCCCGCCCCGGGCCGCGTTTCCTCCCCCGCCCCGCGAGCCCGGCGCCCCGTTTTCCTTCGCCCCTCGGAAAGTGAGCAACTTCGGCTCGTCATCCCCTCTCCCTCGTCCCCGGGGACGTGACACCGATTCGTGCGCGCGGAGCTGGGGCGTTTGCTGTTGCGGCTCCGAAGAAGGAGGCACGGTGCTCTCGAGGACGGTGTCACTTTGAGGCTTTTCTTCCATCTCTGCCTGGCATTGAACCCCCCCCCCCAGTGGTTTTTCGCTCCCTGACTTATTCGGGTGCCTGGTATTGGGGTGGTTGCCGGGTGCTGTTAACAAATGGAGAAGAGACAGGGTGGGATTCCTGAGAAAAGCCTTCTTTTTTTTAAGGAGGGCACGAGCTTATGACTGGACAGACATTGCACTGTGTGGGATTGTGTAACAGTGAGGTTCGTCCCCTGTCTCCGTGTAAGATCGTTTCTTGAGTCGCCCGGGGCTGGCTACCCTGTCCGTGGAGCGGTGTGCGCCTCGGGTCTTTTTAGGCACAGGTCTCTGTGCTGTGACGCCGGGGTCTGCGGGAGGCCAGGTAGAGCGGCACCCGGCAGACGGTCGGCTCCACGCTCCTGCCTGGGCCCCTTCTGCACCAAGTTGCCTGCTGGCTCGTGAGACTGATTTTCTGCCTCTGCGGGCCCGAGCGCGTCCGAGCTGCTGCCGAGTAGAGGTCATGTCGAGGGAGCCCTTGCAGGCAGGGATTCGGAGCGGTCCTCGTGCGCCGCTTGGGGCTGCGTCCGGTTCTCCGAGCGGCACGCACCTTCCGAGTCCCCGGCCGGCGGGTTAGGCCCGGAGCGGGCCGGGACCAGCCTAGCGAGGGGGAATGCCTCTGTCCTTTCATTGTCCCCTTCCCTTGCTTTATTCTACCAAGGTGACCAGTGTTGCTGTCCCTTCTCAGCCCCGGCCCTAGCGGAGCCCTTCTTGCAGCACCCTTCCACCCAAATGCTGAACGGGCCGGTACAAGGCAGGGTTCGAGTGCCCATTTTCCAGGGGTCCCCCCGGGTCCCCTTGTGCTAGCTGGGTGACCCGATGCTGCAGGTATTTAAGGATTCTCCTGGGGCAGTGTAGTTATCAGGTGCAAAATACCTAGGCACCGAGGTCCTCGGGTGTGAGCCACAGCCCAGGAACAGAATTCCTTGCAACTGATTTTTGCTCTGTGTGTAGGGCATTAAAATTCACCTGGCATTTTTCATAACGGGAGCTTGCAGCAGTCCTTTTGTCCCCAATTTTCCCCTGCCCTGCACTGCACAGGCCCTCTCAGGACATGCAGATTGTAGAGGAGCATGGGTTGCTCTGGGGTGGAAGAGCAGTGCCAGAGCTTATGATTGCCCAGCGGTCCTTGTGCCCCGAACTGGGGAGTAAGCTCCTCACCTGTCACCAGAGGCACTGTTTAAACACCCCCTTCCCCCAGGAGGCATTAGTTTGTTTCTTAGAAAGAGCCACGACCATCTTCCAAAGCTGTGAGCAGAGATCCTGAGGGAGGAGACAGGCTGGCACAGCTCTGGGAAATGGCACCGCTTTCCCTTGCTCTGAAGAAATAATGGCTATGTCAATCCAGGGAATGGTGTGGCCCTGGGTTGGTCTCTAGGTGTGATGGATGGAGATGCTTGTCTTTCCACTCTGCCTGTTTGGGGAGCCAATGTGATCTAATAGATTTAGGATCAGACTGGACCCTTTTGCTCCTGGCTTTGTCTCGGAGGAAAATGGCTTTACCTGCTCAGTGTTTTGCTTTCCTGGGCTCTCAAATGGGACTAGCATTACCTTGTCTGGCTGAAGTCATCATCACCTTATATGAAGTACATAGCTGAAAGTGGTGGAGTGATGCTGGTTTACGCCAGCTGAGGTTTTGGCCCACACAACACTTGAGGAGGGACCTTCGTTACTAGAGGGCTCAGTCGATTCTCTAGTAAGAAGTAAATGGAGTCCCACAGTGAAAAACCTGACACCAGCAGGAAGGCCGTACTCCTGGGGAAGTGAGTGAATGGCGAAGTGCTAGAAAGGACAGGAGAGAGGAGGGGGAAATCCAAATAAATTAGAGGCGCCTGCCAAGGGGGAGAAGCCCTGTGATCAGCTGGGAGTGTGTTTGAGTCCCACCTCCGTGGCGCGGTCTATAGCCCAGCAGTAGCACCAGCTCATGCATCCTGGGCGGCTTTTCCTGTGCTGTGCATCGGGTCGTGTTGTTTTCATGGCGATCCCGAGAGCGTGGGGCAGCTTGGCGTGTTCAAGCACATCCCAGGCCAGAGGTGGGAGCAGTAGCACACAAGGGTGTGCCAACCCTGTGTCAAACCCAGCAAGACTCCTGGAGCATCCCCTCACCGTCAAGGGGGTTGTTTAACCTGGGTAAATAATTGTGTCCAGATGGGTCCCTTGTGTCCCCCCACGCAGTCCCGGGAGGAAATCGTGTAGGGCCATGCTCGGTGGGCAGCCTGGAGAGTGAAGGAAGGGGGAGACCTGGTTTCATCCTGGGGCCTTACCTGCTTGCTGGGAAACCCAAGCAGGTCCACGCTGCACAGTATGGCAGTCACTGGCCTTCTGGCTTCCCTGCCAGCCCCAGCACAAATGGCAGCTATGGAGACTGGTTGATTCAGGGCAAGAGCGAGGGACTGGATGTCGGTCCTTACCTTCCTGGCTTGTGTGGTCAGCCCAGCCCCAGGCGTGCCAAGTGTCCTCAACACCTACCACCCCAGCAGAAACCCTGCAGTCGCCCTCAACAGTGCACTCCCCCATCCTTGCGCGAGGGGCTCCTTAAAAGACTCTGGGGATGGGCTGGAGCCTGAATGGCTCATGGGCTCTCTGCCATCCAGGCCAGCATTGGGTGTGGTGGTGTGACCACTCCAGCCCTGCCATCTCCTGAGCTGACTGCTTGCACTACTGCTTTCTGATAGCAGCATAGGCGACAAAGGCCTCCCCAAAGGCAGATAGACACACGCGTGCTTGGAGCGGAGCGGGCAGCTTTTTGGCCGTCCGTGATCCATTGCCAGGCCTCAGTCGGGGCAGGTGAGAAGGAGGGCGGTTCTCTCGGCCTCCGCTCTCTGTCTCCTTTTCTCCTCGCTTCTTTTGGCAGGAGCTGTGTGGGGAGAGGGGAAGATTTTCTGCTCTTCATCTGTTTTTTATGCTGTATCCACAACCCCACAAGCAGGAAGGGGGTGTGTGTGAGTGTGTATTTTCAGCCCTTCATCTGTCGGTACCCTCAGTCCACAACCCCCTGCGTGGGAAGAGGTGTGTGTCTATGTTGGGAGGGGCGGCTGTATTTTCAGCCCCTGGTCCATCTGGACCCTGATTGCACAGCTGCCAAGGCAGGAGGGTGCATGTCTGGCTGTATTTGTCAGGCCTTTGTCTTTCCAGGCCCCGTCTGCTCTCACATCCCTGCCTGCTGCAAGCTGCAGGCTGTGGTTTGGGGAAGCGTGCACTGGGTGTTGTCTGTCTCTGGTGTGGCTGTAGCGGTGGCTGTCACCAGGGGTACCAACAGCTCTGTCCACCACCAGACGGTTCGTGCTTATTAGTGTCAGTCAGGCAAGCAGCAGAGCGGGGCAGTGGCTGCTCGGCCCTTGCAGGGGCTCCCCTTCCTGTGTGTAGCAGGTGGGCCGTGGGCTGGCATCTCTCCTGGCAATGTGGGACCCACAGGGCCCTGACCCCAGGCCAAGGAGCACCTTATCACAGCCCCTCCTGTATGCTGGGGGCGAGGGGGAGAGCATCAGCTTTTTAAGTTAACCCTTTTGTATCCTGCCTCTGCCGCCAGCCTGGCCTGAAGGAGCTCCGTTGTGGGTTGGTGCCAACTGTTCTTGCCAGCACTTTTCCATTTAGGGTGCTTTAGGAATAAGAAAGACTAATGACAGAGCCTGCTGCATACTTTAGGGAGCTGGAGAAGTGTGTTAGGCACATGTGAGGGGAACATGGCCCAGGTGTTTCCCATCCACCCAGCTGCATAGGTAGCAATCACCTCCCACCAACATCAGGTGCGCTGAGGTCCAGCTGAACAGATAATACTGTGAGATGCAGTTGCCCCTAGCAGGTGCTCAGGATCATAGTGTGGTTGTGCGGCTGCTGATGTTGAGACCTGTGGCTGGTCCCTGTCCAGTCCCCAAAGATGGGATGAAGCAGCTGAATTACACCTGCTGCTGTTGGGGGGAGGGGTGGTAATGCAGGCAGCACCCTCACCCAGACGGGCTGCAGCCTCGCTGGGAAAGTGTTGTGGGATGGGAATCTCTGCGGTAACTACTGCTGTCCCAGCTGCATCAGATGGGAATAACTGGATCCAAGCTCGCTGGGGAGCCCTGGGCAACGGGAGCTTTCGCAGGGGCCTCCTGGGTTCTGGTTGGCAGGGGCAGGGAGCAAAGGCAGCACTGGATTTTGTCCCTGGGTGGAGCAGGGTGTATAGAAAAGAAACAGTTCACCTTGGAGGAGAGACAACCTTCCCTGCACGGCTCCCTGGCCCTGCAAGCATGCTGCCCACAGCATGGCATCACGGCATGGCCCCTGCACTGAGGACAGGCCTAGGCACTGGGCCGTGGCTGCGGGGTGGGTTTGGGAAGGGTCCTCTAGTGTCCTTGCATAACCAGCACTAACCCAATGTCTGCCAAGTCTTGACCAGGCTCTTTGGCAACCCCAGAGGAAGGCTGAGGCTGGGGCAGGGGTTAGGGCAGTGGTCTGGGCTGTGGCGCTGTTGGCTGAGGCCCCTCTTAGCTGAGGACAATTGGAAGAGGTGTCGTTCTCCTCCGGCTGGTGCTGCATGAACGCAGGCTGGGTCCCATGCCAGCAGGGCTGTTAGATGCTCCATGTTGGCACGGCAGGGTCCTGCACCCTTTTTCCTGTGTGTCTGAGGAGAAGGGTGTGGATCAGACCCCTGCATGGGGGACCTCAGGACTCATAGTGGTGGAAGAGGTCACCCTTGCCGTGCTGGGGTCCCCCTGGAGTCCACATGCTCCGGAGAGGCAGGGTGCAGGCCGGGCGAGGGCTGAGCTCCCAGTGCAGGGACCTGCAGGGCAGCATGTGGGAGCCTGCCAGCTCTCGTCCTGGCCCTGCCCGCTCTATCTCTGGCCTGCAACCTGGCTGACAGCCTGTCCTGCCCTGAAAATTGACAGTAAAACCAGCTTGGTAGGGCTCCTGGCTGTGATTCTAGAGGAGACTTGCTCAGTTGCGGGGGAAAACGAGGGCTTTCTCCTAACAGTAGCCAGAGCCTGGGATTGGCGCACCAGCTTGGGTGCTTGGCTTCTCTTACACTGTAATGGATGGCGAAGGTGTCACTGGTGCCATCTAGCGCTGCAAGAGCCCGGGGAGCCCCGCTGCCCTCTCTCCATGCTATGTGGGCTCCGTTGGGAACAAAGGGGCCCATGCATGTGACTTCTCTCATGTCTGTGACTCTTGATCGGGGCATGCTTCAGAAGCTGAGCAAAAATGGCTCGTCCATAGACCAAAACGCCACTAGGAAGTCCTTGGTTCATCTCAGCATCTTCCCAAGATAGCTGCTTCACCCCTAGGAAGGGATGCAGCATGGTGGGAGCTGCCTTGGCTCTGTTGGGGCCTTTCTTCTCCCAGCTCATGGCCTTTAGTAGGAGCTGGCCAGGGCGAAGGGGCTGCTTAGTGCCTGTAGGATTGAGGTGCTAACCATCCCTGAGGAGCTCCAGCTTATTCAGGCCATGATCCCGTCAGAGGGGACTGCTGGCTAACGGGGTGGGTTCCTAGGCTCGGCACCTTGCTCAGGGGAGGGAGCGTGGCCAGACGATGGTGGGCAGCGTACAACAAGCACAGACCCCCGTGTCCCCTCCCAGTGTGCTGTCCCTGTCCTGGCCCATGACCTTGGGTGGTTACTGGAACCTGTCTCTGCATCCGAGCTAGTGGCCCAAAACATTTTGGCATCCAGTGGGCACCTGTTAGGCTTTGCTGGGCTCAGGACTGGAGCAGCAGCTGTGGCAGAGTTCAAGGAGCCATCTGGGGAGTGGTGGCAGAGAGACCATGATGACCTTGGCGCCCATTGGTGATACCAAGCTGTGACAGGGGTGACCAGTGTGGCCTCTCCTTGCTGAAGAGCTAAGTACACATGCTGTCCTGCACGTCTCAGCACCAGCTCCTGAGGGAGTCCTATGTTGGTGGCTCCCTGCTGTGCCCAGAGAGCCCCGTGGCCAGAAGGGGACATTGTGGTGGGGTGTCACTTTGGGGCAGGCTGCAGACAGGGGCTGTGTTTGTTGGCACCAGGGAAGCTACACCTGTGACCGGTCACTGCTGGCAGCTGCAGCCCCCAGCACAAGCAAGGCCTGAAAGTCCTGTGGAAGGAGCTCGGTAGCTGGGAGCTGCCTGGGGCTGTCTGCAGTGCCAGGGATGGCAGGTGACCGGGCGGGCTGTGCCAAGGAGTGTTTTCTGTTAGGTTTTGCTTCCCTGCAAGGGGACAGTCCCACTGGGAGCAAAGGTCCTCTTGTCCCCGTCTGTGGGCTGCCATTCACCCAGCGGCGCTGTGCTGGTTCTCGAGCCGGGTCTCTGAGGCCAGGGTAAGTGGTCCGGGGACTCTGCTGCCCCTTAGGTGAAAGCATGGGAACAAGGGAGCAGCAAGAAAGATCCAGGGCTGGGAGGGACCTGGTGGTCCACACAGCTTGAGACCCACTGCTTGTGCCTTCAGCATGGGACGCCATGGGGCTGAGGCCTGTTGTCAGCCCATGCCCAGCTGGGGAGGCAGATGATGTAGAAGCCCAGGTGCTCCTTAATTGCAAGAGAGGGCAAGGGGGGCAGCAATTAACTGCAGGTGTCCAGCCGTTCCCGCTGCTTCCCCTTTCTTTCCAGGCTCACGTTGTGAGAGGGTGGGAGCTGACATCTCTGCATCCTGCAGTGGGATTCTCCTGGGCAAGGCGACCCTTGACTCTCCAGATTGGCACTAAGATAACAGTCTGCCCGTTGCCATTAAAACTGATGGCCCAGGAGTGAGCTGTGGGTGATTAGGGCAGTGCAACCTCTCCAACCGGCCCTGGCCAGGTTTCCTTGTGGAGCTGTGGCATCTCTTGGGATCCAGCTGTGCAGGGCAGGGCTTTCCCTAGTACTCCCTGCTGCAAACCAGAGGGCCAGAAGCATCCTGCTGGACAGGTGGGGTGGCAGAAATGGTGTATGCAGGAGCCACCTGTCCTGCCTGAGTGCTGCAGCCACATATCCATACCCAAAAGGGAGGTCAGCCCAGACAGGAAGCTGCTGCTTGGAGGTATTGGCCAGGAAGGACCACGGAGGTGGCTGGGCTGGAAGAAAGTAGCAGCCCCCTCCTGGACTGCCACCTCTGAACCTTCCTGGCCAACAGCAAGTCCCCTGGCAGCCTCTCAGGATCTGGGCAACGTCACAGAAAGGAGAGGCACCGAGGGGTATCAGTGCTGTCCAGATGTGGTCAAAGCAGGACACATGCTGCCCCTGGCGGCTGGGGCTGCTCCACAGAGGGGTTGGTATGGGGCAGGCGCTTGTGTGCACAAGTTGGGGGTGGGAGTCTTGGGCTCTGTTCCCAACTTTGTCACTGACCTGCTAAGTGACCTTGGGCGAGCCCCTTTCCATGTGTAGGATGGGGTGCGGTCTCCCTCTCTCTCTGTGATGCTGGGGAAGGAGGTGCGACACAGATGTCCCTGCTGCCCTCTGCATCTTGCTCGGTCCTGAGTGAGGGGTGCTCTGACCTGTATGTTGGTACAGGCAGGAGTTCAGGGTCGCACAGGCACAGAGTCTCTGCCTTCGTCCCCCACCGCTATGGCTGAAGAAGACAGGTCAAGGAGGGCGAGGCAGCCTGGATTGTGGTTACGCTGGCACCTGTACCAGTGTCAGGGCACCAATACGCTCTGCTGGCAGCGCTGGGCACAGCCTGCCTGGCAGCTGGGCTTCGGACTAGCGCAGGGCTCCCACCTGTCCAGATCAGTGCGAGCATCCTGTGGGTGGTGTAATCTCTGCCATAGAGGCTGCTGCTATCACAGCTCTGTTGGCCCCTTCCTACTCCTGGCAGAGTTGTGCCAATCTGTGGCAGAGCCATGGCCTTGGTCGCCTGCCAGACTGGGACTCAGCCCAGCTCTCCTGGCTCCCAAGCTGGGTCCGTCTCCACTAAAGCTCACAGCATCCCTTCGCTCCATGGTGTGCCGTGTGGGAGGAGAGCGGGGCAGCTCGGACCTGACGGTAGCTGGCGAGTGTCCCTCCAGCCTGGCCAGGACTTGCCCTCAGCGGAGAGGCCAAGGAAGAGGATCCTGCTTTGTCCTCAGTTCTCTTTAGAGAAGGAGGAAGTGGCATGCCTGGGCAACAGGGAGCGTGGCATCCCCTGCACCAGTGCCGTCAGGTGTGTGCCCACCTGTGTGCCAGAACTGGGAGCGTGGCCCCCTGCCCTGGCAGCAAGCCCTGGCTCTTGAAGGGGTCTGGACAGGCCTCCAGGAAAGGCAGCCAGAATCCCATGGGACGAGCCTCGTTTACAGCACTTGGTACAGCGAACAGATGGCCTGTGTCCTGGCTTCTCAGAGCCATGGCTTGGCCTGGTGAAGGCATTCGGAGCCTGGAGAGTGTCCTGGGGTGGCAGCTCGGGAGTCCTAGCTGTGCCTGGGTGCATCAGCCTGCCAGCACACTCAGTGTCACCAGCAGCCCTCGTGGATACGTGGCTTGGAAAGCTGGAGGGGCGGTGGGTCAGGACGGGGCATTGGCAGTGCTGCGAGGGGCAGGGCGGTGGCTCTGTTTGGTGTTGGTGTGCGTAGAGCCTGGCACTGGTGCATATTTTTTGTCTCTGGAGAGCAGTCAGAAAGGGCTGAGAAACATTTAACATAGGCAGGAGCTAGTGAGATGTGGGCAGCATGGAAACAAAGACTTGGGCAGCAGGGCTGACCGGGGAAGGGCTGGAGCTGGAATGCCCCAATGCTCATGCCAAAGCCCAGCACTGCCTGGAGACGCTGGAGCAGGGCTATGATGCCTGGTGCAGCTCAGCTGAGCTGCAGATGTCCCTGAGGCCCAGTCCCTAGAAGAGCCAGGCCAGCCCAGCATCAGGTGGCCTCAGGCTTGCTGCAGTAGCCAGGTAGGAAGTCAAATTGCAGGTGGCTGAAGAGCCCCAGGGAAAGGCTCATCCATCAGGGAGCTGGGTGCAGGACTCCTGGGTCCTGGGCGCTGCCACACCTCCTCCTCCATGGCCTGGGAGTGTCCCGGGATGAGATGCATCTTGCCAGCTGCAGCCTCTCTCGTGCGCTGGGTGTCACGGCTAACCTTCAGCCCGGGCAGTGCCACAGCGATAGCGATCCCAGGCGCCGGGCAGCTGGCCAGTGGATGATGCCAGGCAATGGTTCAGGAGCAGCACCATCTAGCGTCAGTCAGGAGCCCCAGCACCCTCCGGCCGCACCCCCTCCAGCGTGCCCGTGCCCTGCAGGTGCAGGTCTTCCCTCTCACCCTATGCATGGCCCCATGTTGTATCTTGGGGATTTAGGAGCTGGAGGTGGGTTGGGAGAGATTGGGCGCTGCTCCCAGCTTTGCCACTTACTCCCTGGGGGAGCTTCTGTTTGCAGAGCAGGGGCTCGTGCACCTTCCTTTCTGTGCCCTGCCTGAGTCGGGCTGGCATGCACGGGGGCTACCGTCTAGCTCTGTGCGTGGGCCGCATCAAGCAACAAGGGACCCCAGATCTGACAGAGCATCCGGTCACCCCTTTTGTACACACAGGGCGAGCATGGCCATTTCCACTGGCATGAAATGAGGGGCAAGGCTGCTGATCCAACTGGGAAGTGAGCCCAGCAGAGCTAAGCATGGCACTGAGACCCTGCACCTGGGATTTGTTTCCAAAGCGCCTCACAGCTCGCAGCTTCTATTTTCCCAGGACACGCCTGTGCCAAAATAGGTGCCGGGGTCTTCAGGGTGTCCGGCCTTTCGTCCCCCTCGCTGCTGGCAGGGAGCTGACATGTTCCTTGAGGATGTTTTGCTCCCTGGGGCTGCGGACAGGGTTTCCTTTCACCTGCTTTCCACCTGAGGACACAGAGCTGCCGGGCCCTTGTCCAGGCTAGACCTGGTCGAGGCTGCACGGTGCACCTGCCCCGAGTCATTCCCCAGGATAAAACAGGTGCCGCTTCAAACTTTAGCTGCCCTGAAATGCTAAGATGGCGTCTGCTGTGCCATGGGTGGCAGCTGAGGGCCCTGCCAGCGTGACCGAAGGGAAAAGTCCTTCCTGAGCCCTCACTTGACCTGCAGCAAAACAGCAAGAGCCTCCAGCCAGGATCCAAATCTCTGGGTTTCCTACACCCCAGACCCAAATGGTCTGCCGCTGCCTGTGTGCTAGCGCTGTACGGCAGGTGGCAGCCAGAAGCAGAGGTCGTGGGGAGCAGGTAGTGGGCAGACTAATTCCCAGGAGGAGCGCTGGTGATGGCTTGCTGTAGTAGCACAATCTGGGACATTCCCTTGCCCTGGCCAGCCTCATCTGAGGGGTGCTGAGCTGGTCCTAGCTGTGGTGCGTGGCCTGGCATGGGCCTGCCAGCATCACTGGCGTGCCACGATAGTCCTCGGCATGGGATGCATCAGGCAGGGGGATGGGGAGCGAGGGGCATCCCCCTGCAGTGCCCAGGAACAGGGCACATTCAGCAGCCCCTCTGGGGCAGTTGCCCAGCAAACAGCGGGTCAGAGGCAAGATCCTTAGCTCTGGCCCCCAAGCAGCCTCTCCCAGCCTGCTACGATGCGCTGGTTGGCTCTGAGTGCCAGGAAGGGGCCCGAGAGAGCGCTAATCAGTCCCCAGGGCCCTTATGTAAGTGAGACGATTGCCGGCTGCAGGTTTGCTGCACCTGCAGGCCAGCAGCTGGGAGCCTCTCCCATGGTGGCAGAGACACTGTCTCTGGGGGGACAGCTGGGAGATGCCAAGGGGGTGGTCCTTCCGAAGGCTGGGGTATGCTGGAGCTCCTCTGTGTGCTGTGAGCTCATCCCTGCACAGCCTCCCTCATTTCTCCTTGCTTGACCCTTGGATGCTGGCTCCGGGCCCTGCCTGGCACCTTCATGCTTGCCCAAGCCCTGCCCCTAGCCCACCTCACTCCATGGCCCAGTCAGTTGTGGGCTCCTGTGCGTGGCTTGGCACCTTGCCTCGGCACAGGGCGGGCTGCGTGGTTGTGCTGTGGCTGATTGATGCTGGCAACACCTCTGCAGCATGCCCCTGGGCCATGCCCTGAGGTTGGAGGCCTCTCAGAGCTGGCACAGCAAGCCGTAAACCGTCCACCCCAGCCAAGGAGCTGGAGGCATGGAGGTCACATCAGGGCAAGATTGGGGCTTCCTGCCTCCCCAGCTCCCCCCAGGTGCATGCAGAGGCCGGCCAGGGTGCAGCCCCAGCACAGGGAAAGGGGACATCGCTCTGCCTGCCTATCCCTCTGTAGGACTCAGCGCTGGGCTAATTTCAGAGCTAGCAGATGGTAACGGCTTGCGGTGGCCAGGCCTCATTTAGCCCTGGAGGTGAAAAGCTCCCTCGGTCAGTGGAAACCCCGGAGCCGTGGAGCCCACACTCGGTTTAAAATTCCCTTTGCATCTGGCGGAGACCCCGGGTCTTTGTGCTCTATTAATAGCTCGCTGAGCTCGTGTATCAGTGTCTGGCGAATAACTCCGGCAAAGTCCCCCAGGACTCGGGCGGGATGGAGAGCGTCGAGGGCTTCTCTGGACCCCGATGTGGGGGGAGGTGGCAGAGAGAATTTGCCTTTCTTGATTTATGATGGGCGCCTTTCCTGCATCTAGCCCCTTTCCTGACGGGAGCAGGGACCAGGGAGCACTGCAGGCTGGGCCGTGTGGTTGCTCTCCTAACAGCAGGTGTTCAGGTCCCTCCGGGGCGTTAGCAGTGTGGATCTAGATGCCTAGTGCTGGAGGCTCGGGACGTGCCCGTCGGTGCTGCAGCAGGGTATTCACGGCACGCTTTGCTGATGGACGGCTTGTCTCTTCCACGAAACCTCACCCTGAGGTCTCGTTTCCCCCCTGCAACTCAGACTCCCTCCCTGCTAACCCCCGCTCAAAGCATCCCTAAAATCGCTCCTGCGCTTTTCATTGGCTCAGCACCTTGTGCAAAGGATAGCTGACCCTGCCTTGCACCTGGGTCTGTGTGCTGGTTAACAGCTGCTGCGTTCCACCCCAGAGGTAGCTGCATTTCAGTGGTGTACGAAACAGCTGTGGTGTCTGTGTGGTGGTGAGGCCTTGGGGGTGTCTTTGTGGATGAAATGTGACATCAATGGAGCTGGAAGTGGCCTTGTCACCTGGTGTGGGGTGACATCATCCACACACCCCAGTGTATTTCTACTCCGTGGCTGTGCAGAGATGCCTGGAGGCTCCCCAGTGACCCTGCTGAGCTCTTTGATCCTGCGCATAGTGGTGCCTCTGTGGGATGTTTTCCAGTAGCATGACACCTTCAGAGCCAGGGCTTGGGGTGACGGTCAGAAATCTCTAGGCCCTGTCCTTTGGAGCAGAGCGCCTCCTGAATGTCTGGTGCAGAGAGAGGCAATGTCTGCCAGCCTCCACCCCAGAAGTGGCTGCATTTCAGTGACATGATGTGTTGTGTGTGGAGAGCTGAAGTCTGCCCTACTCCTGGCGCCTGTGGCTAGGCTGCGCCGGGGGCTCTTGTTCTCCCCCACAGGCTGTTACTGAAGCTGAAAGGAAATGAGCACTGAAGCCCCTGGAGCTTCCCCTGTATTGACGATAAAGCAGCTGGCTGCGCTGCAGGGTCAGAGCTGCCTTGTGCTGCTTCGACTCTGGGGCCAACTGGGCTGTGGCTTTGCGGTTGCTCATGCCGGAGCCATCACTCGGGAGCAGTCCCCCACCCCCTGGCTTTGCACGGGGACCCTGCGAGGTCACCTTGGGGTCCTGCCAGGCTCAGCCTCCTCCTTTGCCTGCCCGATCTCCCGGCACCGGGGAGTGGGCAGCAGGCCAGCCCCATGCCTTGCGCCCCCCTTCCTCGGGCCCGGGTGCCGAGCAGGGATCCCAGCCCCGGGGTCCCTCGGCGCGGCTGGCAGGTTGGCGCCTCTCCCGCAGGTGGCCTGCATTAAGTCGCCGCCGAGATTAGGGCTGTTTTCAGTAGGTTCCTTTGAGCAGCGGTTTGTTTGTGTAAATATTTGGACGTTTCTCAGGCGTGATTATTCAGAATCCTGCACCTCATGCATATTCAGAGGCCTCCAGCGAATGATTCCCCCCCCCCCATGAATATGGGCTGGGGGGCTGGGTGACAGAGGGGGGCAGGGAGCGCCTGGTGCCGGGGGGCAGGGAGGGAAGGGGAGGGAGCTGGCCGTGCCCCGGCCCCCCTGCGCGGGGAGCCCTGGCTGGGGCTCCGCGCTGCAGTGACTCGGCTTCTGCAGTGGCCTGATGCAGGCTGGAGGATGCTGACAGGCACGTGGTGGTTACCAGTGCTTGTCCCCGCCGCTGATTGGCCTGCGCGGGCTCCCTGGTTGCAGACCAGCAGCGACAGCACCTGCCACGGCAGCCCCGGTCCCCCCGCAAGCGGGAGCTGGGCAGGCCGGGACCCAGCTGAGCGCGGGCTCCAGGGGCCTGGCGGCACAGGGGAGTTTCACGGCATCCTGTCTCAGACGCTGTCACCCTGTCTTGTCTCGCTGTATCCCAGCCCCCTCGGTTGGTCTGCTTTCCCGGCTGTAGCCCCGTATCCCCATCGCCCCGTCCCTGCCAGCTTCTAGGCGTTAAAGCATCCTGGAGGCTCCTTCCACGAGTTCACCCTCCGGTCTCCCTCCTTCTCTCTCTCTGCTGAGTTGGAGCCGTTAGGGATGCCAGCTGCATGCACCCTGCCTGCTCCAGTGCTCCAGGAGGGTCCCCCAATGTCTGCCAAGCTTTTTTGTGGGGGGGCCACGGCAGTGCCAGCCTCTGGGCAGCGGGAGGGTATGGCTGTGGTCTGCTCTCTGAACGAGTGCAGCCTCCCCACCCCAGAGGTGGCTGCATCTCAGGTAAGCGATGCAGTCCTTGCATCTAGCTCACAGGGTCAGGTGAGTTAGCTGCTTGGCTCCATGTCAGCAGAGGGATTTGGGATCCTGGAGTGAGGCGCGCCAAGCACTGATAATGCAGTTGCGAGCTCCTGGTGCCTGCAAAGCGACAGGGTATTGTGGAGGGAGCTGGAGTGTGCCGGCTTGGACCGGGAGTGTCTATAGGGCCGGCTGCTCTGACATTGAGCTGGCGAGGAGTGTGTCTTGCTGTCCGATCTAGGGGGGAACGCCTCTGTGGCTTTCCCACCTGCTTCACTCATGCAGGGTCTAACGGTCACTTCCGGATGGACCGGCTGCCCATCCCCATTACCCACCAGCTATTTGATGCGTGCAACATGCCCTTTCTTGCACTGCTCCTGGAGACGATGCCTCAGTCCCAGGACGCTGCAGGGAGGGATCGGGGGCAGCACAAAGCAGGAGTCGCCACACTGATGTGTCTGCTTCTCTCCCAGGGAGCAGGGAGGTTTCCTGGGGACAGGTCCTTGCCAGAAGGGTATGGGTGCCCCTCATCCTCCTTGGTTGGTGTCAGCTTAAGAATATATTGGGAGCAGATCTTTGCATTTTCTGGTCCTGGACACTTTCCCGGGCTTGTTGTCACACAACCCATGCCGTGCCATGCTTGCAGCCTCAAGGCCGGGGCTGTCCCAGTGCTGCCCTGTGTCCAGCTGGGAGCAGAGAGTTGTTCTGCCTCTGGAGTTACAGCAGGGCAGCCCGTGGTGTGCTTTACCCTGGTACCGGCCAGCTTTACTCCTAGAAGGTGAAGCCAAGCTGCCTTCTGCCAGTATCACGCCTTCCCCTTTCCAGACACAAAGGAGCTAGGCTTTCCGCTCTGCTCTGTGTCCAGCCAAGGGGTTGTACCGCTCTTGAACCGCATCGGGATAATTAAAGTGTAAAGACTTGTGGGGAGACCAGGCCAAAGCATGTGCAGAACCCCAAAGCAGCCTGCAGAACATGGGGAGGTTGGATCTGAAATCCCGAGAGACTGCATGTAGCAAGAAATTGCAGGGTTTTTCTTCCTCTGTGGATTCCAGTTTTGAGTCCTCCCAGACCGCATTTCCCAGCTCTTTCCTGCAGCTCCTCTAGCTACAAAGGTACTTTGTTCCCATATGCCAAGGTCGAGGAGCTGGGCTCTAAGAGCAACAACACAAGTCATGAGATGTGCAATGAAATCATTAGGGCTGGCACCGCTGCATCTCCTCTGTTTTTTCTATCACTCCCATCAGCCTTGTATTGCCGCACGGGTGCTGTTGTGTTTGTGATCCCAGTAGTACGTGAACAAACTATGCTAATGTTAGTGCAGACTGGGCCAAAACAACCACCGGCTTAAGCAGGTGCATCTCCTTTGACGAAAATAAAGCTGAACTTGTTGCAAATTTGGCCTCTTATAATACTTTCCCTCTTCCTGCACTGGCAGCTCTCTCCTCAGCCTGCCTTTGTGGGAGACAGCGCTGTTATTTCCACTTTACAAATGGGAAAACTGAGGCAGGGAGAGGTGATGTGACTTAACCCAGGCTAAGCCCTGACTCCTGGGCATCCCTGACGATAAAAATAAAGGCCAGGAAAGCATTTATTTTCCTGCTAGAGCTGATAGCTCTTCAGAGACAAAGTGTACGCCCCAGTCCTGGCAGAGCAGATCCAGGCTGATGAGCGATGAATGTTTTCTGCTTTTCCCCCACTGACTGTTTCTCCTTGCTTGTCCTCCCCACAGGCATCACGTCCATTATGTTATTCCGTACGATGGAGACCAGTCGGTGGTGGACTCCTCGGAGAATTACTTTGTCACTGATAATGTAACCAAACAGGAGATTGATCTGATGCTGGGACTTTTGCTGGGCTTTTGTATAAGCTGGTTTCTGGTGTGGATGGACGGGGTTCTCCATTACGCCGTGCGAGCCTGGAGAACCAGCCGACGGTATGGTAAGTGCCTTCCTGGCGCCGCAACCCCCACCCCGCCAGCAGTGCTGGAGCCCTCTTGCTCATCCAAGGGTGTTTTAATTGTTGACTGGGGTTGTAGGATGTGTGTTGGTTTAAAGACCCTTTCCAGAGAGTATGTGTTGCTTTGCTGGATTCTCAATCTCTCTGCTGGTGTACCTGTAAATGGTTACCTGAAAGTCCCCCTTTTTCAAGGAGGGCATTTGCAGCAAACCAGAATAACATGGAGCCAGGGGTGTTTGCTGGAAAATGAAATGTATATGACAGTCATGGAAAACTATAGCGTTTGCCTGTGTCCATGTGTGAGCTGAAGGCCTGACCGATGAGCAACATTCGGGTCAGTCTTTTAATGCTTATATTGACAACGAGGTAGACCCTTGCAGTGGGAAGCTGCTCTTGGTATGTACGTATAAATCAAAGGCTCTGAGATCAGATGGAAATAGGCACGTACACAAACACACCCCAATGATCTCACTAGGTCCCTTCCAGCCCTAAACGTGTGCGATTCTGCGAATCGGCAAGGCGGTGCGGACTTTGGGATGTGTTGTGGTGGGTTGTGTGGATGTTTGCCGTGTTGGTTGTCTGCACGGTTGCACATGTAATCCAGGGAGTGATCCTGGCAGTGGGATGAACGAGGTGGGACAGGGTAAGATGGGACACCACATACCGCGTCCAGCCCCTGGCCCAGCTAGTCCATTGGCCTTCCCCTGACAGCGAGCCCCTGTTGTTTCTCTGCCCTCCCAACCCATGCTCTCCCACCACAGTCTTTCCCTGCTGTCGTGACTAGGAGGGAAAATAAGAGAGAGAAAACTGATTGGAAATAATGGGTGACTCGAAATCCCATTGTATAATCAGCGTCTCTGCAAATTACACTCTCTCTGCAACCCGGTTTATAACGTCTGTTCAGTTACAACTTGGGTTAAAAAAGAGAGAGAGAGTTATTTGGAAACCTATTAAAAAACCCCCGTCTAATTATTCAGGCTCATTCCCTCTTTCCAAAAACTTCCATCAAAAGTACATTCATTTCTCATTAGTCTTTCCATATCCCCAGCAGCCTGCTGGAGCAGTCCGTTTCTGAATGAGGACTCTCTCGAGGGTGTTTAGTCCTCTGCTTTGGAAGAGGCAGCAAATGTTTGGTGGTGGCTGTGGTGGGGAGGGGGAGTCCTCTGAGGTCTAAGCTATTCAGCCGGGCGCCCTTGCATGGCAGGCTGGCATGTAGGGAGTTGCGGTGGAAACAGGCCTGGGCTGGGGCAGGAGCAGAGAAAGAGAGCGAGCGAGAGCAGGGGTCTCGCAGCTGTGGGGCGCTGAGCGAGTCCCTCGGTGATGCATCTGGCTGAGGCATGGAAAGCGAAGTGCGCTCACTCCCTAAGCAAAGGCCCCTAGAAACCGTCTGCACAGGCAGTATCAAGCAACCCAAAGGCAAGAACAGCCTGGTTCTAGTTGTTCTTTTCTTCATGCCTCTGTTTTTCCTTCCTGTGTCTAAATGTTTTGCAGCCTTTAAAGGGGCTGGGGAAGTCACCAGGGCGGTGATTTACACCGTCTGTTCTTGCCAGGCCGGAGATGGAAATGTGCAGCGGGGTAAAGTGGAGCTCAGGTGGGGAAGATCAGTCCCTTCCCTTCGAGCAGGACATCCCTGGAGGCTGCGCTGTGGAGCTGGGGGAGCTCCCGCTGGGGGCCTGTGTCCTGGGCCGGTCTAGCAGGCGAACAGGGGTTTACCCCTCAAGTCCGCAGAGATGGTGGCTGTGCTGGGTCTGGGGAGGGCAGGCCACGTAGTACCAAGGCAGCCCGTCTCCTGGGGAGAGGTGTGAGTGCCCCCACCTGGCAGCTGAAGCATTGTGCCTGAGTGCTGTTGGCGGGTTGTGCGTGAGCGCGTGCAAGGCACCGAATGTGTGCATTTTTGGAAAATGTGCATGCGTGTACCCCCGGGCTGGGAGGGGCCTGAAAGTACTCTCAAGCCGAGGGAATTCTGGGATGTTGGGCTGTGCTCAGGGTCCAAAGGGTCGTTGACATCCGTCAAAGCAAGTCCCTTTAAAATCCTGGGACAGAAGAGCAGTCCCATCACAGGCCCCCAGAGGCACGCTGCTCCCAGCTTGTATTCATTTTGTGCCCCCTGGGGAAAATACCTCTTCAGCCCCTGCTGTGGGGGTGCTCCGTCAGGCCAGGATGTCTCCCTGAACGTGACACAGCAGCCGAGGAAGCTTCTCCTTTGGTCGTCCCAGGGCCCTCGCCGGGGACATGGGAGTGCTGCTAACCCCTGCTCCTCAATCGGAGGAGCAAAGCCCAGGCTGTGGGCACTGTGAAGGTGCTGCCTGGTTTATCTTGCCTTGGAGTGGCAAAGCCCATGCCAAACAACCAGACCAGAGGGCTTTCTTCAGCTCTGAGGACTCTGGCTTTCCAGCCTTTCTGCACAACCTGGAAAATTCCCCTTTGCCTGCAAAGAGGCAGCAGGTTCCCAGTGCTCACTAGGCTCCAGGAGCTGGGGGTCACACCTGGTGACTCGCATGGGGGACTTGGAGCCACCTGTTGTTTCTCTGGGCTGGGCCTTGCAGGTCAGCCCGAGGAGCACCGTGCCGTGGCTAGTCTGGCCACTGCGTCTCAGAAGGGGGAGGTGATTGGATCATGCCACGGCGCTCCCAGGTGGGCGGTCAGATCGCCTCTCCCCTGCACCCTCTGCTTTTCTTGGGGCTGGTGGTGACAGCAAGGGAAGAGACTGCTGCGAAGCTGCAGGGGCCTGCTTTGCACCTGGGTGGATGCAGGCTGAACCCCTGGCCCCGTGGCACCCACTCTGCAAGTGTCAATAGAGGGCAACTCCCGGGGCCGGGGGCGTTGAACACGAGCGGGGAGGAGATGTCTGGTAGCTTTTATGGCCTCCTCGCGGTCCCTTGGCTCTGTTGGGTTGCACAGCTGTTGCTGTCCAGCCTCGGACCCCTGCCTCTCCCAGAGGAGAAGCCCTTCTTGGCGCTGGGCAGGGTGGAGCCCAGTGCAATGCCCCCCAAGTCCACAGCCCTTCAGTCTAAGTCTCGGTGGATCGGGCCTGTCTGGAGCAGGCAGAAGGGTGACCTCCTATCCCAGTCAGGCTGGCTGGAGGTAATTTGCTCAGGTGATGCCGAGAGTCCTGCAGCTGGCAGGAAGGTCCTGTTTTACCATGTAGCTCAACGGTGCTCTGACCTCCCCAGCCTCAACATACTGCGGAGATGCACAAAAAAGCAGAGGGAAGTGTAATTAGCCCCAGGGACCCAGGAAATCTGCTCCCAGAGCAGATGGATGTGCAGCGCGGAGAAGCGGTGTTCCCGGGGCCGATACTTTCCGTGGAGGCGCACGGGGAAGCAGATGGAGAGGCGGGAAGGGGCAGGGGCAGGGGAGCCTCCTGAGGCCTGATGCGTCCCCACCCACACGGGTCTCTTGTTTCATGAGCCTCCTATTGGCGCCCTCCCATGTGGGGCTCCCAGCACACGTCGCACGTGAGGCAGGATCATGTCACATGGGGAAGAAAGGAGGCAGATGGTATTAAGTCCGTTTGACAGAGCAAGGTGTGAAACAACTCAGCGTCCACCCCGGGCCCTATCTTGTTAACTCAGGAGAGAAATCTAAAGCGACTCCAGTGGAAGGACTCCAGATTCATACTCACGTCGCTGGGCTCAGGGCAGGACCCACTTCCTACCTGGTGGCAGACCTGACCTGTCTGCCTCGCACCCAGAGCTCGGGAGACCAGGGGATTCTTCTTCTGTAAAATAGTACTTTCGAAGCAAACTGAAGGCTTTTCATTTGCATCCCAAAAAAAGAAGGGGGATAAGAAGAAAAAAAACGAGGGGGTTTCAACATCCAGAATGAGACGTTTTCAGGTTCTCTTTAATGAAAGTTCAGAAAATGGGACTTTCTCCTGCTGTTTAGTCCAAACTGCCTCTTTTTGGCAATGTTTTGAAGCAAAATGGATGGACAAGCTGTAGGGATGGTGGGGGACATGCAGGAGACCCAGGCCTTCGGTAGGATGCTTGGGCTCTCTCTCCAGGGTAAATCCCAGAGCAGCACACCCATGGGTGTGGACATCACATCTCTCTCCCTGTGCTTTCAGCCTCCTGTAATTCCCGTCAAGGGGTTGGGGAGGCAGCTGGTCTTTCAGCGCAGGACAGACGCACAGGCTGCTTTTCATTGCTGGCATCTGGATTGAGAAGCCAGCACAGGGACTCTGCCTGGGGGTAAAGAGGTGGCTTTGGTGCGAAGGGCTATAAACCTCTGTAGGACGTGGGCTCACGGACGGCCCAGGTGCTGGAGGGAAACGACCGTACGGCGTTGAACTCGGGGCAGAATAAAGTGTCTGTAGGTGACGGGGGCTGGAAATGGAAATAGCCCAGTGGCTGTGCTGTGTGCGGACTTGTAGCCTCTTAATGAACCCTCTCGTGACCAGCCCAGGGAGTAATTATCACTGGGGCTGTGTTTCCCAGGTGGCAAAAGGGAGGAACAGAGAGAGACTTAAGGGATGAATGCCTGAGAGCCTGAATCCAGCACCCTGCAGGGCTTGGGGATAGGAGGCTGCCAGCAGGCTGGCTGGGGACCTGCCTACAGCTGTGCGTATAGTGAGTGCTGGATGGGACTTGAGTCCCATTTCCTTGGGGTCCGCAGCCCCAGCCCTCTGCGGGCAGCGGGTGTCTATGCCCTTTCATTTGAAAAACTCGCCAGGGTCACCCCCTTTCTCTTAACACGGCTGGTGGGGATTGCAGTCCTCACCCTGCATGTCTAGCAATCTAGCCATTGGATAACCTACCCAGAATATGCGCAGCCTGGGGTCGTCTGTCTCGGGGACCTTCACGTCTGCATCTCTCACCTCCGTGGCGAGGCCCCGAACCTCCGGGTGACAGGCTGGCCCCCCCCGCTCTGCTAATGCTGCTGGGCACAAGAAAGTGGACGACTTACGGGGACAGGATTAGAGAGCAGGAGCCCGACTCTAACTTGCTGGTTTGGGCGGTGGAAGGCCTTTATCTACTTGTAGTTGGTCTGTCAGTCCCACTGGCAGGGGAAGTGTGCCAGGGTAGGCACAAACCCTACACTGTCCAGAAAAAACATACCTCTTTATATGTATAACCATCCCGGCATAAGCTAACAGGGATGCCCACAGCTAGCCTCCCCCTTGCCTATCAGTGGAAGCGTCTTGACGATCACCTTGCTGGGGTCATCTGATCCTGGTGGTCTTTCCTGCCCAAGTGCAGGGGGCTGGACCCAATGATCTGTAAGGTCCCTTCCAGCCCCGAACAACTATGAGACTGTTTCTGTTTCCAGTCCACCTGTCATGGCCCTTGTCCCTCTGTCTGACCTCCACATCATGCAGAAGGCTGCACCTTGTGAGATGAGACTATTTACAATCAGGGCTTAACCACGCAAAACCGTGCTCCCTCCCAGGGTTTTCACCACATTCGTGTTGCGGTTGCAGTCAAGCGGCTCTTCAGGGGCTTCCTGACCACCAGCAACGGCCCCTACTCCCGGAACTGCTTTGGGGGCTGGTTTGAGGAAGGTTTTCCTCAAGGTTCAGGAAGAACCAGAAGATTTTCTGGTTTAAGGCCAATGGTTGTTTAAAATTTTAATTGCCACTTCCAGTCCCCCAGTTCGAGCAGTCTCCTGAGAGGGGGGGCTTTGAATTCGCTTGCATGGAAGACCCTCACCACTTGCAAGACTCTCTGTCATGCAAGCACTAGGCCAGGCCAGGTCTGGGTTGTTACTGCTGCTCGGAAGGATGCAAAGGGGGTTCAACACATTGGAGGCAAAGGCACCAGCCCCAGGCCTGCCATGGGGCAGTCCAACATGAAGCTATCCCATTTCGTCACATCGTGGGGATGGGAACCCGGGTCTCTTCTTCTCCCCATTGAACTGGCTCGTTCAGTTCCTTTAGTGGGGATCCTGCCCGAATCTGTCAGTGCGGAGATAGCATCTGACAACCGGAGCCTAGCAAATGTAGTGCCTGCGTTCAGAAAAGGGAGGAAGGGGGACCCAGGCAGTTAGAGGCCTGGCAGCGTGACTTCAGTAAGGTCTTACACCCAGGTTGGAAAGAAAGGATTTGGACCTAAACAGAAACAGGACAATACGCAACACGGTTGAAGCCAAGGAAAGTTGTGTCATGCAATTTAGCATCCTTCTGTGACAAGAAGCAGGCTGCTTAGATGAGGGCAAGGCAGACATCGAAGAAGCCATCCTCGGGCTACCTCTAAATTGGGTTGCTGCTGACCGTCAGTGGAGGCTGGAGGCTGGGTCTTGTCTCGCTTCCTGGGTAATGGCTTTGGCCCGCAGGTGGGACATACGCCCAATGCAGCCCTGAGTGGTCACTGCTGTCCTGCCAATGCTGGGGCTCGGGGTGGTTCTCCAGCCCGTTGGTCAAGGGCCCCCAGACGGGACTGGCAGGGCCTGCTTCAAAGCAAGAGGCTGTAGCTGACAGCTCAAAGAGGGGTGGGCAGCACCACTGCCTCCTGCCTCGGGGCCAAGCTCAGGCCTGTTGCTCTCCAGCACAAACCAGGTGGAGAAGGGGAAGTTTGGTCCTTCATCTGCTCTGTCCACTGGGCAGACCAACCACTGGGATGTCATGAGGCAGCTCCAGGGGGCCATTTGCCTTGTCCTTTGAAACCTCCCCCTGCAAGGGCAGGGGTGAGAGCGGCATGCCCCCACTGAAAGGAAAGCCGGCCTCGCCAGCCCAGCGGGTAGTCTGTGGGCCTGCCATGGGTGCAGCCCTGGGCTTGAGCCTGTCCTCACTGTTCCCCGTCCAAGCTGCAGCCTGTTGTCGTCTTTGGCAGCAGAGCTGGGACCCTGAGCCGGGCCCTGGCGCGACTCATCTGATCAAGAGGAGCAGGGAGCGGCGGAGGTGCTTGGTGGGCCTGTGGCTTGGCTGTTTGTCTCGGCAGTCACAGTCCCTGCCTGGACCTGCGATGTGTTGCCTGGCTTGCTGCCTCTGCAGTGGGGTCCGCCTCACTCCTGCGCTTGCTTTTCACATGGCCACCCGGGGCTCCGGCCTCTGCGCTCCTGCATCACTTCTCCCTCTTTGCCAAGGCCTCTTTAATATTCAGCACAAACCCCAGGCAGCTGCCAGCCAGGGACGTGGGCCAACAGCCTTCAACTCAGGCCTGCGTAAGCCCTCTGAGGAGGCTTAAACCCATCCCCACACCTCTGCTAGGGAGTCTACCTGGGCCCAGATGCCTGGAGGCATCTGGGCCCCGCTGCAAACTGAGCCCCCGCATGAAAGGGAGACAAGATTCCCAAAAGGCCAGTCGTTAGCCCGGGTGAATGTCTCATGGGCACACGCTCCCCGACGGGCTGGACTCCTCCACTCTGCTCAAGGCGACGTCTGCTTCTCCGAGGGGATGTAGGGGCCCCGGTTGCAGCGCTAGGATTGCAAATGAGGGGCCCCTTGCTCCCAGGAGTAAACTCCCTCCCCTGATTTCTGCAGACCCTGGATTTGTCCCAGCGGGCACGTAGCTGACCCGCAGTCTCCGCCCATGCCGAGCAACCCGTGACGCCTCTGTTAGCCGCTAAACCCTGCTCTTTCCTTTTCTTTCCAGACAATTCTTGGTCTTGGATTCCGAAATTTTGTAACTTGAAGGAGTTCAGGAAACGTCACCACAGGCAGTACGAGGAGGCCACCGGCAACATGGTGCACATCAAACAGAAGCTGTATCATAATGGGCACCCGAGCCCCAGACATCTCTGAGAACCGCCCTGCCCTCCAGAGACTGTGGAGAGGTCCTTGAACTTTGCTCTTCTCGGAGGAGCACACCCGCACGTTCGCTCCTCCGTGGAAGCTGGTGGAGGATGCCATTTGATTTGTTCATGCGGTGTGTCGTTGCGGCAGATGGAGAATGCACAACTAAGCCAGTTCTGGATCCCAGGCAGCCAAGACTTTGCACTGTGTTCATCGTTTTATTGTCAGACTTCTGTATATATGTAAAAAAAAAAAAAATGAGGGGTGGGGGAGAAGAGATTTGCATTATACTTCCAGAGCCCATCCCCAGTGTTGGAAGTTGTCCTGCATACTCAATGTACCTTTTTTGGGAACCGGTTGTGCTAGGGATCGGAGGTGACCGCTAACAGAAGACAGTTTCGCAGCGGAGAGGTAATGCTCCCTTCCACGTTCTGGCTCTGTATTGTTTCCTTGGCTATGACTCTTCCCATTGCAGGGTGGCACTGGCGCTCGCTGTCGCGGTCCGAAGGTGCGGTGCGTCCCTTTTTCTTTGCCTGTTGTTTTTTTTTCAAGAGGGGGCGAGAGCTCGAGCGAGACAGAGAGGAGACTGAAATTCGTGGATGTAAAGAGGGCAGAGAAAACCAGGCCCCCGGTCTGGCCCCGTTGCATTGCCAACGTGAAATGATCCAGCCTGCCGTGGGGAGGCGGGACAGATCGTACCCATTCTGACAGAGGGGAAGATTGAGGCACAGAGTAATTTGCCTGAGCAAAGCAGGGCTCAGCTGGAGGCTCCAGTGGGATCGGCACTGGAGAGCTGCTGTGGGAGGAGGTGAAGACAGACAGAGCAGACGCTAACCCCCAGAGCCAAACAGCCCGAGGGGCTGATGGCACCTTTCACGTGGGAGACGTGGCATGTGCCGTGCCTCGGGCCTGGCTCTTAGGTGCGGCAACTGTTTATGAGAATACAGCCTTAACCTCCTGCCTGAGACAAGGGACCTCCGAGGGCACGAATCCTGCAGGGAACCTGGTCTGAGCATCAGGGACCAGTCTGGGAGAACCAGACTAGATTTCAGCGGGGCTGTTTTGCCATGAGCGGCCCTTGCCCAGGAGGAGGAGGGGTAGAGTTTGGCCTTGGGGGTGTACGGTGAGCCGTGCCCCTTTTGCTGTTTCTCCTGCGTTCCCAAATGCTTATACAGTGGGTCTGTGCCAGGCAGCCTGGTACTTCCCTGCGGTTCTGGGCAGAAATAACCAGGAAGCCCCAAAACCCAGGAAACCGCTCTCGTCCCTTTGTGGCTTATTTTGAATCGACCTCCTCTGCCTGAGGATCAATCTAAAATCAAAAGCAACAAGCCAGCCTTGTCCTTGCCATGGTGTGCCCCCTCCCTTCTCACTCACCCCCCAGCCCTGGTTTATGGTAGCTGAGGTCTGTGCTGGCGTCCGGCTGCTGGGACGTTGGCTGTTTGGGCGCCCGATGGTCGTGCTACCTCCGTAGGTGCCTGGCTGTGTTAGACGGAGGGGTTTTCAGCTTCTCCTTGTGCATTAGTTCCTGTGGCTGGCGCAAATCAGCAGCGACTCAGTGGAGCTCTGCAGTTTTACACCAGCCGAGGCTCCAGTTGGCTGAGTTCAGCAGAGCCGGGACAGCTTGCAGCCCCGGTGGGCTCTGATGTGTCTGTTTGAACGGCTTTAAATCCCCCGTCTTTTCAGCGCCTCCTCCAGGAAAGCGAGCGAGAGAGAGAGAGCGGTGACGCCCAGGCCAGGCCGAATGCACAGCGCGGTTCTGCCTTGCTCTGTAAATCGCTGCTAGTGGGTGCATCATTAAATACGAACCTGACAAAGGACAAGAACGAGGCCTTGGCTGGTGGTGACTGAGTCTGAGCCCTGCGAGGCGTTCAGGGAGAAGAGGTCGTCTTGCAAGGTGCGTGGTCCCCTGCTCCCAGGTGCCATTACAGCTGTGGGGTCAGGCTCAGGGCCTTTCTCCTAGTCTTGGTGCTTTCAAATAGCCAGAGCGATGCGAGTAACGTGCAAATCCTTCAGAGCCAGAGCCCTGGTACATCAGATCCAACATGCATGCGGTCTCTGGAAGCAGCCCCATTGCCTGTAATGCACCTTGGATCAGGGCCTGGGGCAGTTGTCACCCCTGTGCAATGAGGACTGTGCATCACTCGTGCCCTTGGGACGTGTCTGAACAGGGGAGCAAGAGGAAAAGATGGGGGGAGTTATGCTGGGGCCCACCCCTGTCTCCTGCTGCTTTTACAATGGTAGGGGGTAGACGTCCGTGGAGCTGCTTCCAGTCTACCCCGGGGTAACAGAGGTCAGGATCTGGGCTCACAAGTATGTCCTCTGCTTGAATGGTTAAACCCCAAGAGGGCTGGGGTGATTTTTTTCTCCCCAAAAGAGGAATTTCTGCAGCACTGAGCATTAGGGCTGTGCAAAGCTTCGGATCATGATTTGGATTCAGAGATGATTCGGATGATTCAAAGGCCGAATCTGCGAATCCGAATTGAATCACTGGAAGCTTTAGGCTTTCCAAATCGATTTGGAGCTTCTGAATCGATTCAGAAAAGATTCAGAGATTCGGCCGTAGGTATAAGGGTGAGCATGTTATAGAGATCGCCCCAGGAAGGGACAGGGAGTGGGAACCCCCAGAGCCAGCGTGGATCCGGGAGATCCTGCTCTCGCCCCGTTACCCGAGCGGCCAGTCTGCAGCAAGGCTCCCCCTGGCCTGTCACAGCCCAAGCACCCGGCGTCTTGTCCTTTTGTCCCACGGAGGTCGCTGCTGTCACGGGTGGCTCGGCCACGCGTGATGTCCATTGCCCCCGCCCCGTGCATGTGCGTGTGGTGCTTCTGGCTGGAGGTGGGGGTGCGCGCCCTCGTTGAATCCTCTGGCCTGGCTGTTGCAGTTTTGCCTCTGCTCCGTCTTCAAGCACAAAGGAAACCCCGAGCGGGTGGATGGGGAGGAGGACTCTGGCAGGGGGAGCGACCAGGGATGGGGAGTCCGGCGGGGAAGGGGAAGGGGAGCGGGCCGTGCCACGGGGTGGCAGGTTTGCCTGCCGGGCTCGCTGAGGAAGCCTTCTGTGGTCTTAGACAGTTGGAGACTTTTCCGCAGCCTCAGGAGGGGCTACTTTTAGAGCCGAGACGGAGCTTGGAAACCGGCTCTGTGCGATCTCGGGGGCTGCAGCGAGGTGTTTCAGAGCGTGGCTCCCAGTGGCCTTGCCTTAAACGTGGGCCTGGCACGGGTGGGCACCACCAGGAGGGGGAATCCCATCAAACCAGCCCCTTGCCCCTTTCAAACTTGTCTTCCCAGCTCTGCTAAAAAGCCCCCTGCCCCGGGTCAGCATCCATCCTGCCCAATCAGCTCCTTTACGGCCCCGTCTGACATCGTTGTCCCCGCTGACGTCACATTTGGTTTCTGATGACCTCATGGGTCAGAAGAAATGGCAGCGAATGGGCCAAATTCATGCCAGGTGGAGCTGTGCCAGGCAGGGGGTTTGACAGCCTAATCCCTTCTTGGTTGGGAGCTCTTCCTGCCTGTCCAGCCAGGGTCTCATGTTACCTCCGATGGCTGCTGGGGTTGTCTCCAGTGAATCGGAGAAGGCAGGGTCAGAAAGGGAAGGTGCTCTCGCCCCCCACATCCACCGTGCCACGCTCTGTCCTGTGCAGCACGGTGTCTCCAGGAGTGCTGGCCATGGGGACACGCTGGGACAGGAAGCAAGTGTCTTCTCCTGCAGTAGCACATGAGATCGGGGCCCAGTGTTCAAGGTGTTTTGCGAGTCCTTGGGCATTCGGCACCTAAGTACCTTTGTGAAGAAAGGCCCCCCCATTCAATAGGCAAGAAGGGGCAGAGCACTAGAGAGAGGGGATGCAATGTGCCCCGGGGCAGAGCTGAGGACCCAGGTCCCAGCCTCATGCTCCAGTTGCTAGTTATCCCTGCTTAGGGTCACTCAGGTGGGTGCTGGGTTCACAGCGGCCATCCCAAAGGTGCAGGTGATGGGGGCGTTGTGGAGCAGCCATTGCAAATCCTTGAGTGTGGCCGGGTGTTGTGCAAACGTGGGATATTGGGGCTAGCAACAGCAACACTAAGCTACCCAGTGGTTACCGTGACGGTGGTCCTGCTATGCGAGACCCTCGCCCCCCCCCCCATCACTGCTAAGCCCAGCACAGCTGCCCTGGCCTTAGCAGTGCTGAGGAAGGCGGCTTAATTACTCCGAGAAACATCTAGGCATCGTTTCTCTTGGGAAGGATTTTTTTACTGTATTTTATCACATATAATACACCCCAGAATGAGATGCACACCTTGTTTTAGAAAGGCAGAATGAAGAAAAAGCTCTTTCCTTGGAGAAAGGAAGTGGGTAGCAGCAGCAAGGGACCCGCGCCTGCAGGTTGTGCATCTGGGTGTAGCCACTACTTTCACCTTTGCCCCCGCCAAAGCTTAATCAGCAGACACGGTTGTTACCATATTTCCCTGTGTATCATATGCACTCAAATTGCCAGCAGCTGGTGGTTTTTTTGGAGAAAAAGTTTATGTTGTACGCAGGAAAATCCAGTGTTTCCCTGGAAGGGGTGATGCTTTTTGCAGATCATGCAAGGACTCACTTTTTCCTACCATACTCAGACCCTTGGGGGCTCGACTCCAGGAGGAAATAGCTCAGCAGAGCTTGTCCACAGCAGCTCTCCTGCATTAGCTTACGCTGGGATGGGGGATGCACTCGTTCTGTACTAAGGAAAACCGGAATTAGCATCAGTTTTCCAGCACTGGAGGAAACACTGTTGCAAAAGGGATGCTGGTCACATGCAAGTGTTTCCTCAGAGCTGGGGGCTCTGACCTGCTCCCCTTTAGAAATGGAAAGCTCCTCACCTGTGCACAGCCCGAAAGACTGAGCTGTTACCAGCTCCCATGGTGCTGAAGGGAGTGAGTTAGACAGGGCTCAAGGCAAGTTAAACCAGCAAAACCCCCTTGTACAGCTGCAGACAAGTGGTACCAGCAGAGCTGCAGCTATCCCAGCACTGCTACCAGCAGAGGGAGGGTGGTGCTGCTTTTTTATGGACATAGCAAACGCAAACTTCACTGAAGGACAGGGAGATTTAGGCTCCTAAGTCACTTTGGCTTTGGAAAATATAGCACATGAAACCCAGGGCGTGGCAAATCTCAGCTCAGCGAGTCCATGAGCTAGGGCCTGGCTGCGCTACTGGAAAATGCCAGGACTGCAATGCATGCGGGGCCGAGGTGCCATTTTGGTAGTGTCCACCTGCACAGAGGAAAGGGCGGTGGTGCAAGGGTGGGCAGGTGGTGCCATGAATCCCCAGCTTCTCGCACGCTGCTGACCCTTTGCAGTCATGTTCCAGCTGTGTCTGTTGCCGTCTGTGTGTGTGCCTGTGTGTTTATCTCTGCGTGTCGGTGTGTGCACCCACTGCTCTCGCAGGCCCGTTCTCAACATGTTCTGGGCCACGTTGCATTTGGCACAAGATGGCTGATGCGGTCCCCGGCGTCGAGCTGAGCCCAGGGGTGTGGGTGCAGCAGAGAGCAGGCATCGCCCCAACAGGCCTCAATTCTGCAAGGTGGGGGCTGCTTTCCCTTCCCAATTACTATGGGGAGAGGGGTGGCAGGGGGCTTTCTCTCTCCAGCATGAAAAGGTGCTTCCAATGCACTAGATGGGGCTCCTCCAACAGCTCTTGGAAGAACCATTTCCCCACAGCCCAGAGCCCCGTGCTCCCGGGTTTATGCACTCAAAACCGATTTTTGCACACATGCAATAGGAAGTAGGCACAGCATACCCTGGTATAAACCAAAAGAGAGGGAGAGAGATGCAGCTCCTAGGCTTGTCTCTCTCATGATCTGAAAAGCAATAACAGCTAATTTTTTTTTTTAATACCCTTACAAATGAGATTGTCATCTGCATTTTGTAGTCTCCTGGAAGACGGGCTTGGCGCTGTGCTGGTACGGCACAAGGAGGAAGGGTGAACAAGTGGAGCAGCTCCGCCTGAAAGCTGCAGTGAGTTTAGGTTTGGGCAGGGGAGGAAAAAACAAAGCACACTGTGAATTCATTTGGGTCAGCGAGTGAATGTGTTTCAGCCAGACCAGCCCTTGCGATCCCATGTTTGTATCTTCGGTGATTGATTTAGCTGCCTGAAACTGAGCCCGTCCTTTGCTGTTTGTCAGTAAAATAGGTTTTTTTTTTTTGCACGTTTTGCATCTGACTTGTCTTTCCCACCTTGCGATGGGGCCTGGTGGGGCCACACGACTCATGGGTAGCGGGAGATACTGGCTAAGTGGACCTGAGCCATGGTCAGCGTCCCCGTTTGGGGCTCGCCCGTGCTCCACAGGAACATAAGACGTGCCATTGAGTGGGTGAGACCATGGATCCGTCTTGCCCAGTGTCCCACGGCAGCAGAGCGGCTGCTGAAAGGACGAGTGAACTGGGCCTGACCAGGGTTTGCCCCACAACTACTCTCCCACTTGCAGCCTCCAGCAGTTAAAGTCCAGGGAGTTCTGATTCAGAGGCCGTGCTCCTTGCGCTCATGCTCAGTAGCGACCGATGCCCCTTTTCTGCCAAGAACGTCTCCTATCCCTTTGTGACCGGCTAAACCATCGGCTTCCGCCGTGTCTGGTGGCAACGAGCCCCACGCTTTGTGAAAAAGAAGTTCCTTGTGTTAGTCTGTCTTTTATGACCCCCCCCCCCGTTCTTGTCTGGTGAGAGAGAGTAAATATTACTGTCTCTATTTGCTTTCTCTTCACCATTTAATATTTTGTAGTCCTTTTTCTCATGCCCCTGCTTCACGTATCTCTTTTCTAGCCTGAATAGGCCTGGCCTCTTCGGTATCTTCTCCCATGGAAGCCCCTTTGTAGCCCTGATCGTCCTTGCTGCCCTTCTCTGGACCATCTCCTTTTTGAGGTGGGGACCAGTGGGGAAGTGGGCACAGTGTTCAAGGTATGGATGCTCCAGTGGCTTTGCTGGGCTAGCCAAGCTAGGACTCTTTTGCCAACATGAGTTGCAAGACACAGGGGCTTCTGAAAGCATGGCTAGGACAGGGATGGGGGTGACCTTCTTCTTGACCTGCGAAGCTGAGTGATGGCAGCAAAACGTTGCAGCAATAGACTCAACCCAAGTCTTTCTGAAGCACGCAAGGGAGGAACAAGGTGCCTTAGCAGAGCTGGGTGTGCGGAAACCAGGGCCGGGCATCAGGGCTAGGATGCAGGCACCATGTATGGGGAATCGTGTACGTTAACCACCCTGGCAGCGCATACCTCTAGCTGCTGCCCGTCTCTTCTCCAAGTGCCCTGCCGCCGTCTCTGAAAGCACCGAGGGAGGATTTTGCCGACCCCCATGGAAAAGCTCGTGGCTGATTTGTCATCCGCACGCAGGCAGACAGCTCTGGGGCATGGGCTCTTCCAACTCAGATAAGACCAAATGTGACATCAAAGAGCGGAGAAAAAAAAATGCCCAAGCAGAGGAGAAATCAGATCCTCGGGCTACAGCAGAGACCGCGGGGAAAAGTCACTCCGGCTGCAGATCGAGGGCTGGGAGCTGACAGCAGCTGGGCCCTTCACCCGCAGGGCTCATCTGAGGTTTGAGGAGCTGTGAACGTGGAAGAGCTTCTCTGCATGTTGCTCAGCTGCAATGGGGAGAAGGGACACATCTGGGGTTGCTGAGAGTCTGAGGCTGCCCCACGGGCAGCCTTCGCTGGCCTCGCGTCTCAGTAGCCCGGGAGATGCTGATAGTGCAACCACAAGTGTCAGCAGCATTGGAGGGGCCTCAGCGCAGCTTCCCGCCTCGTTGCATGGATCGGGCAGCTCATGTCTCAGCTTGGGCTGTATCCAGGCTTACGCATGTTCTCCAGCCAAGCCGGGCCTGGCTCGTCTCCTGGGAGCGTTCAGCTGGCATGGAGCTGAACAAGGCCCAGCTCCCACACCGGTCAGTGCTGCCAGCCGTGCCAGCAGAACTTGCATGCAAGGGCCCTGGTGGGGCTGGAAGGCGAGGCTTGTAACTTGGGGTTTCCTTTATGCCCCTTAGCTTCCAGTTCTCCCTGAGAACTGCCCCCCTTTAACCGAATTAAACTTCTTTAAACCTCCCCCTGCCCCATGTTCTCTAGTTGTCCTCAGTGGTGAGGGCTAATGGGGTGGGGACTTCATCACAACAGGCAGCAGAGCTCTGAGCAGCCCCCTGCCAGCCGGCCACATCCCAAGCATACAGGATGGGATGCTCCCCCTCACCTTGTGGCGAAAGAGTCCTTGGTACAAGGCGGCTGCAGGCCCTGCCTTGGTTCTTGCAAGCATCTGGGGCGACGCAGATCTGAAGGGACCGGCAAGAACTGCTTCCACCCCGTCACTCCAGGGGTGTCACTCACCTTTGCTGGAGGCTGCAGGGGCTGAGAGCTGGCTCCCAAGGCAGTGGCAGAGGCGACCTGGCTCACGGAGGCAGTCAGGGGAGCAGGCAGCACTCCCCTTCTAGCTGAGATACACTGGGGCCTGGCTCTAGGTCTTGCTAGGTGCCGCTCCGGGAGGCATGGGCTGTGCAGGATGGGGCATTTCACATGCAGGATGCAGAGTGAGGCAAGATGAAAACTGCAGCTTTGGGAGGGCGTTGAACCCCAGGCCTGGGCTGGGAGCCGGTCTTGGCTGGATGGAGTGCTCTGCCCAGCATGGCTGCGTCCTGCTTCGCTAGGCTGGTGGAGAGAACAGCCAGGACACGGGTAACCTCAGCCCAAAGGACGAGGCACTCATGCATGCCCAGGCTCGAAGCAGGCCAGCCAACTCACGGACATGGGGCGTCGCACGGACGTAGCTACTTCCCTGGTGTCCCACTGTGCAGGCAGGCCCCGACCTTTACCTGCCTCGAAGCAGAAACTTGAGGAAGCCAAGGGGCCTGTAAGGCCAGTTATTCTGTCCAAGGCCACGTCAGTCCCTGCACAGCTACGGCCTGGGCAGTACAGACCAAACCTCTGCCCTGCCAGGGAAACAGCCGGGCCCCACGCCCAAGGACTGCAGTCAGCCCCATGGCCCTTCGAATGGCACTGGGGCTTGGCTGGCAGTACATGCGGTCGGCCCGCGGCGGGCGAGCGTAACCAAGCTACCGCAGTCCGAGCTCATGGCCCAGCTGAAGGGCCCGGGAGACATGGCTGGGTCGGGAGAGCCTCGTGTGTGTGGGGAGGCCAGGCAGACGGGTCTGCTCAGGCCTCTCACCTGTCGCAGAGGTGGGGAAGAGATGCTGGCGTCACACTGAGTGCCCAGTGCCCTAAGCCCACAAACCTGGGCAAAGCCACACGGCTCAGCCCCCCAGAGATCCTCTGGTCCTCTCAAAGCCCTCTACAGGCGGGCAGCTCAGCCTTGACCGCAGCAGAGAGGAAGCAGGCCCTATGCCAGCCCTGGTCTCTTGGCCGAGGGGCTTAGGGACAGAGCCAGGCAGAAAAGGCCCTCTCAGCACGGCTGTTTTCTAGCTGGGGGAAGAGGAAAGCGTATACCATCTCCTGCCCAGTCCAGCGACTGGCACCTCCACCGCCCAACAGTCGCACGATCTAGGCAAGCTTGGGTTAGACACAGCCCGTGGGCATCTCCGGCTCCCTCCGCCCTGCCTGATGGATCTCTTCTCCCTCCAGCTGCTGTTCAAAAGCAAACACGGTAAAGGCTGGCAGAGAGGGAGGGGGAAGAGATAAACGACCGCATTATAAATCTGTCTCCCAGCTCCAATGCTCGTGTGCATGGATGACACTTCATTGCGCTGCCCAGGCGTGATGGATGGCCCTGGATCCGTCTGCGTCCAGTGTCGCTCTCCAGTAGAATAACCTGTGTTAACAAAGTGCCGCTAGCTCATCGCTCACACCACGTCGCAGAGGGGAGGTCACCTCACCCCTTCGAGGCCAGCTCAGCCCCGTACAGTGTTACGCTGCCAGGCAGCTTCTGCTGCCTCCTCCCAAGGCATCAATTATTCCCGAAGCTGACAGCAAGCTAAACTCAAAGACGGGGCAGGCTGAGGCTGGGGAAGGTGAAGAGGTCTTGGGCCCTAAACCGCCGCTGGGCAAAGAGGTGAATGCAACCCAGCATCCCCTCACTTAAATTTCCCCCCGCGCCTACGTTCTAGCCTGATTAACAGTAGCGGTGACGACAACTGGCACAGCTATGCAGCAGGCAGCGGGGCATGAAATCACAGCTCCTGGAGGCTGGGAGCTCAGCACAGGCCTCCAAGATGGATTCCTTAAAAGACCTGGTGTAAAGAGGCAGCAGCAGCGCTGGCTGGTACCCACACGCTCTGCTGGAGGCCTCCTCCACTTGATGGGCTGCTCCCTTCAAACAGCAGCTTGCAGCTGTTGGGTTCACCCTGGGAAGGAGGGCAGAGCCCAGTGGCCACATGAACAAACAGAAGGAACATCACTGCTAGGGAGGACTCTGTCCTGTCCGTCAGTGGGACATACTCTCCATTGCAAAGTGGCCAGTACAAGCAGCCTGGTTGGCTTTTTGGCCCAGGGGGGAGACGAGCTGAGGGGCCCCGCTGGCTCAAGTCCTGGTCTCAAGGCTCCAAGACAGGGAGAGCTCTCCCCTCCTTCCAAGAGAGGCCACGCAAACATGGGGTCTAGTCCCAACACGCCTCACCGGTGGGGCAGGCTCAGCTGCTGCAGACGCATCTAACCTGGCTGGGTGAGAGCCTGGCGCAATCCTAAAAGCCTGTCTGTACCAGGGCTATGTGGCCACTTGGGGAAATGAACCGACAAGAGCCATGGCTGGAAATACTACCCCCGCCCTCGGGCGGCTCAGAAGGGTGCTCTGTCTGGGACCAGCCCTAGATTCGCCAGCAGACCCCTGCTCCGCGCATGCTCCACTGCCTGAGCAAACCCCACTCAGCACAGCCGACTTCAGGCCCTTGGGGCCCAGCCACAGCAGGGAGCGCCTGCTGTTCTCCCCTCAACTCGTGTTTTATTTCCCACCATTAAAGAAAACCTCCCAATGATTTCTAGCAGCTCCTGCCCCTGCCCCTGTCCTCCTGTGCATCAGGCCCCCCTGCTTTGGCACCCCCCACCCTGCCATGCCATGGCTCCACAGTGGCCCTGGCACATGCGTGAGTGTCACCCCCGTGAGCATGCCAGGCTGGCAGCCCTGGAGCCCCAAGCCCATGGGCCACAGCCATACCCCCATGCTGCTCCCAAACCTGCCCCGAGTCCCACTGGAGCGCGGGAGGAATTCGGGGCGCTGGGGTCCGACCTTGGGGGTCCGAGCATGCGGCGGCAGAGAGGCACAAGTCGGGCGACGGCACTTTGGCAGGAGGCTCCTTTAATGGGCGGCACTGGCCTCGTCCAAACCACCATAATCTCTGGTGCTACCTCGAGGTATAAAACGGTGAGGGGGGAGGCAGGCGGTGCCCCCTCCAGCAGCGATGGCTGCCCCTCACTCTGACATGATTCCAGGGACACGCGTGCCCAGCAGGCCTCCGGGCTGGGCCTCCCCCCACCCCATGCATGCGAGTCTGGCGCCTGCAGGCCACTTCTCACACAGAGGTCCCCGTGGGGAAAGGCATCAGCCGGTCCTTGCCGAGCTGCTTGCCCATTTCTGCAGCCTCTGCTTTCAGCCACTCCATCTTCTGCTTGTGCTGCTGCACAGCGTCAGCCACACGGGCATCGATCATGGCCTCGCTGAGGACCCCGTCCTCTGATGCGTACGCTGCGGCCTGCCGAGGGGAAGAGAAGACTGGTGGTTAGGAACAGGGCACCTGTAGCAGCAGCACGCGGAGCTGGGACTGGCCCCCTTGCTCTGGGCAGCCGCACAGCTCTGGCTGCAGCCCTCGGGCAACCGGCACAAGGGCTGGAGCAGGGCAGCCCTGTCCATCTCTGCGTGGGTGCTGCTCTGAGGCGGCTGCAGCAGATTGCTGAGATCAGACCAAGCCCCCAGTGTGGAGGAGACTCCCTACAGCTTCAATCTCCTGCACCCTCTCTGGCACCGCAAGGAGCCCCACATCTCACTTCCCTGCCCTTCCCGGCAGACTTGGAGATAAACAGGGAGTGCACAACTTTCCCCAAGAGTGCTGGGGAGCTCCCCTTTAAACATCTGGGTTCACAGCCACATCCCTCACCTTCGGGGCTGGAGCAGCCTCGCTAGAGATGCTTTCTGCCTGCTCAAGCCTTGCACTGTACATTACCCCAACCACCCGACTAACTCCACGGTGACCAGACACTAGAGCACTTCTGGGAAAAGCAGGCTAGACAAGCCCCGCGCTTCCAATGCCCGCTCACAGGAGAAGCTACAGCCCTTTGCACTGTGACAAAAAAAGTGTTCGATCACAAAGCAGCACCAGAGTGCACAAATGCTTTTATACACACACAGCTGCCCCCCAGTTCACTGCAAGTCTTTGCTATGGGGAGTTACCAAAATGGGGGAGAACAAAACAGTCACCTTTCCGGCAGTGCCGCATTGCCCATGGACACCTATCGCCTTCGCAGCGGCGAGGCCAGGGCTGGTCCGTCTGCAGTTCTGCAAGGCTGCTGCAGCTGGGTCCTGGCTAAGCCCCAGCTGCAGCAGGCTTTTGAGAGGAGATTTCCCCTGGCAAGGATCCTCCCACCAACCCGACCCTTCCCAAAGGCAGGGGGGCTCAAAGGGGGCCAGACCACCGCCTTCTGCTTCCCTCCTTTCTGGGCAGCTCTTTGATCCCTTGCTTAGGGCTGTGGTACAGCCTGGCTGCGAAACCCACGCTGCTTCTCCTTTAAAGCCTCCTAGGGAGAGATCAGCCTCCACCTCACTGCTCTGAGAAGACAGCAGCTCCTGATCCAGCTCTTGGGGGCAGTTGGGAAATGAGTGCCCACCCACCCCCAGCAAAACCAAGCACAGAGCACCTCCAGCCTCCCCTCTGTGGCCCATTTATCCTGCGCAAACCCAGGGACACCTAAGCAGCTGTTTGCAATCGGCCCGCAGGCCCAGGGAGAAGGGCGCTCTGAGGCTGGAGCACCCCGACACAGGACGACAGGGCACACATGCTGTAAGCTGGTCCTACGGATTCAAGCCCCAAGTCTGGGATGGCTGCCTTGCCGCATCCCCTGACGACCGGCCATCTGCCATAAATATTCATGACCAGTTTACAGCATCGTGCCCCCCACCTGTCCCACCCTGCTGCAAAATCTAGGCTGTGGATAGGCTTGAGATCCAGCCCGAGCATCCCTCTGCTGAAGGCTCATCTGGCCTGCCAGAGCTCTCCAAAGCGGCTACCCCCTTTGTCTGCCTGCCTTCTCTTGGCACAAGCCAGCGGGGAGGGAGCTTAGGCATTTAAAATGGAGTGAGCGTGACGCGTGCACACCCCTGGGCTGAGCAGGCCGGCGGCGTTCGCTGCTTCCCCACGCTGCAGAGCCCATCAATCCCATTGTGGAGGCTCCAGCCGAAGCGGCGCAGTTCACGCTCTGCTGATTTTCTCAATGACTTTCTATAAATAGCAAGCCCGAGGCCCTGGCTGTCAGAAAAGCAAATGGGGGAAAGCAGCGGCGCCTTCGGGGAGCAGCTTACATACTGAAAACCAATGCCTGGCTTCATTTGTATTCATACGCTGGGCTCCGGCATGGCCAGATTTTAACCCGTTTGCTGCCCTGCACCTGGTCAAGCTGGAGAAATTGCACTTGGCCCTGGAGCTGCTCAGAGGCAAAAATCAATTGTTCCTCCTCCCTTTTGCCAGGGAGAGGTTACGAAGCTAGGCACGAACCCCCTCCATGACACCCATCTGGTACCCCCACCTCCACCCGCAGGAAGAAAAGCCGAAAAGCTCAGCGGTAGCCTTGGGGTGATGTTTACCAGCGCCGCTACCTCACAGCCCAGCCTGCTCCAAAAACATCTCACACCTGTCTTCCGCCCTTCAGCGCCCAGCACTTTGCAGCCTCCCCCCTACAGAAGACAAGCATTTCACACAGAGGGAAAGGTCACACAAGTCGGAGGAAGAGATGGGCACAAAATGAAGGGAATGTTAGCTGCATCCTGTCTCCATCTAGGAGGCAATCCCAGCACTAGGACAAAAGAGCAGGCCTCTCTCGTGGGGATGGCGTGGGACTCTTGCAAGAGGTGGGCGGCGGGTAGTGCTAGCAATCGACATGCATTTCCTTGGCTGTTGTTCCAGAGCAGCGGCAAAGGTGGCACGGCCGTGGGTTTGCACTGGAGCCATAGAAGTCAGGAGTTTGGGTACGGCTGGACGTGGCTAAGACGATTCTAGGCATGGAAACCAATGGAGTCCTGGCCAGGTCAGCAGAGGAAGAGCCAGGGAGAAGCAGAACCATGGAGAAGCAGGGGTGGAAGGGACCTCCAGAGGACATCAAGTCCAACCCCCTGCCTGAGGCAGGGTCATCGCTATCCAAACCACCCCAGACAATCCGCTGTCTTGGAAAAACTACTGTCAAGCCTGACACGAGATATAACACCCTCCCTAACCTGCCGCAGGTAGAGCAGGGAGACCATGGCAGCCAATGTCCTGCTTCTATAAAAGGTTGTAAAGGACCACGCCCCCAGCTACAGAGAAAGAAGAAGCCCAACTACCTTCTGTCTGAGCCTGGAAGTCTATTTCCATGATGCCGACTGCTGGCTGTGTTACAGGCTCTATCTGCTGATTATCCAGGATCAGAGAAACCTGAGGGATGGGGCCAAGCTAACAGCAAGCAATGAACCCACGGTGGATTTCTATTAGCCGTGATCGATTCTGAACCCAGCCTACACAGGGATCGGACCTTTGCAGCCATTTGCCTGGACTTCAAAACAGGAGATTCAAACCCACAGCATCCCTTGCCGCTGCAGACACTGGATCGTGTCTTAATTAGGGCGGGAGCTCGATGGGGTCCAGCCCTGCTTCCCCGGGTGGAACACGCAACCCTGGGCTTGCACACACTTCTGCTACCCCCATTACAGGATGGAGGGGGTCAAGCAAGCTAACACGGAGGTGCACGTGCAGAGGTGTGAGGGCTCCAACTCCACAGGGGAGACCTGTGCTGCACTGCAGACTTGTGGGAGTGGAATAGCAGGGTTTGCTGCAGCCTTGCACTGAGGTACATGGCCAGGGTGGAAGGTCTAGGCATGTGCTGGTGTGATCTGCCCTGCAGACACCCTGCCTAGACCTCATCTATGGAAGCCCAGCAGCTCCAGCCCCTCACCTGTTAGCTCAGTGCAGTCCCACTCAGATGCCTGTGGGACAGCTCTGTAATACGATGTGTTTTTTGACTGCAGTTTTTCAGAGCTGCTGCTGATTTTAAAAACTGGGACAGCTGCCTAAGGCTGGGCATGCTTCAGGGGGGTCAAATCCCTGGGAATTAAGAAAGGAAATTGGTTACACCATGGCCTCTGTCTGCCTTGGGCGGGCAGAGGACAGACCCTGTGGACTGAAGCATTGGGCGTTGCTTAAACCTGCTCTTTTGCTCCTTTAGAGAGAAATGCTGCTGTCCAGATGCTGCCCGTGGTTTTGTTCTGCCTGAGACACCAGTAAGGAGCTTTAATGACTGCAGCCGGCAACGCAGCAAATGACTGTTGGAGAAAAAACTAATTAAGAAAATATATACATGAACCTGAAACAAATTAAGTGACTGGCATGCTGCAATTAAGCTTTGCACTTCGGGGATTCACGTTGAGTCGCATCAGGGGCATAATGCAATGTAGCCAGAGACACGGTGGCAGATGAATGCCTCCCATTCAGTACTTTGTTCTGGCGCCATCCACCATTGCAAAAGGGGAAAATTTTGTGATTATTGTCTGAAGTCTTCAGACGCATTCAATTTTGGGAGCTGTCATGACAGGCTCATCTAGACAAGACAGGGAAGCTTAAAATACCTCCAGACACAATTGCTTCAAGGCTGCTTTCAGGGCTTTTTAAAGAGCACCTGGCTCACCGCATGTTTGCCAGCTTTGCTGTGTAGCTGCGATTAGAAAAGGAAGGTGGAAGGATGACGTTGTGGCTTCCCCTGTTCATTTCCCCCGTGCCCACTCCCACTTTGGATTAGCCTGGTCTACAACTTCTAGGGAAGAAACCCTATGGTATTCCCCCCTGGCAGCACTGAGAACTTATCGAGGGGTTTTGCAGGAGGAGAGAACTGGGGGGACTGCCCAGCCCCTCCCGCGGGTGCCTGAGCCTGAGGAATTCAATAGGAATTCAGGTTTCGGGAGTGAAATGACTAAACTCGAGCATCCCACAGACATGTGGCTCCTACGGGGCGATTTTCTGCCTACAGCCTTGTTGGATGCCTTTTCCTGGTGCTCTAGGTTTCAGGCTACAGCAGGTCCCGCGGCTCCAACCTGATCCTGAACACACAGCGCTTGAATTCAGTCACACAGGGATGGGTAAGGCAGCAACAATGCAAACGTGTGAAGGGCTACAAAGCTGGGAAGGAGCCACCAAGGCCATCGAGTCCAGCCACCGGCATCACAATCTCCACTTCAAACGCTCATGCATAGCTATCAGAAAACATCCCCTGCAGCACCAAGAAGCCCCTACAATGTAAAACCTTCAAGCAAAGCCATGCCTAGAGCTGGCTGCAAGTGGCCTAATCCCTAGTACCACAGAAAAGGGACGCCTTTGCCAAAGGAACGGGAACATCCGTTGTGTCCCACACGGCCCATTTGCACACGCAGCCAAGGCCCGAGGCTGCCGGAGGGCTGACATCTGATCCTGACGCAGCATTTGGGTTAGGTAATTTTATCTGCGTGACCGAGACCTGATTTACGGCTGCGCTACACAAAGCTGAGCCCTTCCTTTGCAGGAAAACGCATTATTCCAGCTGCAACTGATAATCCAATGAGCTCCCACGTCAGTGCTGATACAGATCCAGTACAACGATACCAGCTAATTTTATATATCTATATCAGCCAGTTTAGAAGAGTTGGATTTTTTATGCTTGATTACATAGTTTGACTTCAAAAAATGGTTAATATGGGTAGAAAATATATAATGGTGTCTAGTGGGTTTTGCTCACCATTGATATTAATGGGTCTAATTTTAGCCCTCATTTAAGCTATGCCTTGTTCTAAACCAGCTCTATCTGGCATAAACCCACTAAATGCACTTTAAGTGACTGTTAGCAGACTACCTTTGACCTCTCTCTCCTACCTTTTAAACTCTTCTCACCTATGACATTCTCTCGCCTGCTCATTTCCTGTGCTGCTGCTTTTCTTACCCAGGCTCTGGTCAAGCATATGCATGCAAATGCCGAACTATATCATCACCAAACAGCTTAGGGCCTACTACAGTCTGCAGCTGAAACGCTAGCTCCGAGTAAGGTAATGGTAGCTACCTAGACAGCTGTGTTCACCCAGGGACAGACAAAAACAGGCAAATACCTCTGAAATGGGGAAAAGAGGCAGAGCTCAAGTACCTTCTTCAAGGTCACAAGTCAATAGGAGAGCCTGGAATAAAGGCAGCTTTGTAAAGCACAGCTCCTAGCTACAGAAAATTGCTTAATGAACCTTTTTACAGATGCACAGATCAAATAAGGAGTCGCACGATCCTACAGTGGGGGTTTACGGAAGAAAAGACTCAATAGCCTTGGTCAGGAGTGTAGTAAAGTGCAAAGCTAAGGGCAAAAAAAAAACATCCTCCTTTTCCCAGCTCTGCCCGTGCACAGAGCACCCAGCCGTGTCTTGGAAGTTGAGGTCCCATCTGGCCACTGGGGGAGGCTGCACGATGTGTGCTGGGATGCCACAGAGCGGGTACCCCACGCCACACTCTGACCTCCGTCTTTCCCAGGAGGGCTGGTGTTGAATCTGCAACCTGCTTATTCTTTGACGGAGTTTCCCAAGCTCTCGCATGCTGTAACGTCAGCAGACGAGCACTAAAACCTCCTGCCCTACCTGCTGTCATTTTATAGACGCTTGCTTTAATTGCGGTGTTGCGGTCACACACTTTTTAAGGATGTAATTAGGGTAACAGCATTAAGGAAATAAAGTTTCTGTAGCTCCCCTCCTGGTGCACATTAGTTCAAGATCACTTCAGGAACAAATGATGGAGGGGGAGGTCATTCTCAGGGATTAATGATGGGTTCTGAGCATTGACAGCCTGAGGAAAAGCAGAGGGCTATTAGCTGCAGCTTTGTTACCGGAAACGCCTCCTGCCTTGGCCTTTATGCACTGGTAAAGGGTTTCTCTTCTCAATCAAAGGAAGAAACTCCACACAAATAAAAGTTCACTTGGCCCCTCCACATAACTCTTGCTCCAGGGCTTCAAGGCGAGCGCTCTCAGTCTGGACCTGGTGGCCAGGAAACAGCTCGCCGCACTGGGAAAGGTGTCATGGTGCCACTCTCTGGCTGCATTTGGGCTGCATGCTCTTCAGAAATGGTCTGCGCTGTAGGTGCAGTGTAACATGGCCCTAATCTCAGCTGAGCACCTGCTATTAGAGATGCTGGGAACATCTTGTAATATACACCCAAGCTCATCACCTGGGATCTTGGTTTTCCCTTATAAAAAAATTGCAGATTTTCTGATTAAAACCCTAAATTCCATGATTAAAATGAAACACCACTAATATATATAGATCTATATCGATATATAGATCTGGATATCAGCTGAACACAATGTTTTGATATATTTACAATTATAAAACAATTTGGAAGCCTACCAGTGCCTCAATCTCTGTAATAAAATTAATTCTGAATACCTATATATTGTGGTGTTTGGTTTTGGGTTTATCATCATGGGACATCAGAGCTCTCCCTGCCCCCTTCGCTCGCAGAATGCAGGCCCAGGCCCCTCACTTCCAAGCCACAGCCTCCTGGCCCTGCTGGTGCCCCTTGCCCCCCACCCACAGCCCTCTGGCCCTCCGACCAGCCCTGCTGGAGGGGGCTCCCAGCTGCCAGAGCTACAGGGCCAGGGTCCGCAGCTCCCTGCCCCCCGCAGCAGTGCCCGAGCCCCGGCTACTGCCCGCAGGAGACAGCAGCTGCTGCAGCGAAGCTGAGCACAGAGCAGTAGGCATGGAGTGGGGCCAGCTCCGTGCCACGGTGTGCACTCCCCCAAGAGGACAGGGAGGACCCATGCCCCCCAGATCTGCGTATAGGATGGGGAAGCGTAGGCTGTGTGCTGCCAACTTGGGATCCTGCCCTGCTGCCCTCCCCCAGGGCCTCCACAGCTCAGTGGGTGCAACCTGGTGCTGAAGGGCACAGTGGGGCTGCGCACAGAAGCTCCTTGCCACTGCAAGCTCTGCACTGCTCTGGCAACGTGCCCCCTGCCACACCAGACCTACCTGCAGGAGCTGCTCTCCAGGCTGCGAGGGACCATGTGTATATACATGCACATGGTGCCCCTTGCCCGACAGCCTTCCTCTCGCTCCCGGCTCTTTGCAGGTGGGAACTCTGCCAGCTAGTAGAGAGCTTGGTGCAAAGCTGCAAAATCTGTGGGTTTCTGTTAAAATGAAAAACCCACACTTTCCTCAGGTAAAGGGGGAAATCCGTGTTTTTCTCCTTTTCCCCTTGGGAAACAGAGAACCTGGATCCCTGCTCAGCAGTCACTATACACCAGCAATTCTCAACCTTTCTACACTGAAGCGCACCCCCCCCCCCATGCCAGCTCTGAGCTTTCACTCATTTTTTGACTACAGAAGAAATACTAGAGCAATTCCTCAGTTGCAAAGAACTCAGAGAGTCCACGACACGGCATAATGTTTGTGATGCTATGGATTCCTATTTGAAATCTCTGGGTTTATCTTATCCATCATGTCTATGCGTTTGCACCCCATGGTACCCTTAAAAGTATTTTGCGGCCTCCTGGTTGCGAATCACAGCTATACACCAATTACTGGCTCCCCCACGCAGACCCAGCTCCACTTTCTGGCTGGGACGGTAAGAGCCACAGTCCAATGCATTTAACATTGCTGGACAGGAGTCTGGATGTTCGCACAAAGCCAGCTCTACCTGGCACTTGTGCGCTCTTCGCTAGCAAAGCAGCCTCCCGGAAGCCAAGCTCTCAGGTTTCTCTGTGTTCTGTAGCAGGGAGAGAGATGCCACAATACAACCAAAACACTTACCCAGCAAAGTGATTTACTGCATCCCAATACAGAGAAAACGCACAGAGGAAACGGTGTCAACAGCCCCCAGAAGCAGTCGCTTCTGAGGCCAGCTAATGTGTTCAAGTGGACACCAAGGTAGAAGCGCTATCTACAGGTTAAAAGGCAGCGGGAACAAGTGGCTCTCAGCAGGAGTGAAAGGCACGAGCTCTGAAAGGGTTTATGTGGTTGCTAAGGCAGGTTAAAAAAAAATAGGGAAAAAAAAAAGATCAATTTTTGATGTTGCAACATCACAGAGCAAGCCCACTGCAGCAGACTGCGCCTGGCTTCCTGGATTCAGAGTGCCGCCGCTGAGCTGACCAAACTGAATCCTTCTTCCTAAAATATTATTGAAGAAATCCATTAAAGCGCTCAACTGGCTATACGGCAGCAGGGGAAAATTGTGGTGGAGCAGCCCCTGCAAAAAACAGTCATTCTTTGTTCAGCAATGACAGCCAGCACAGCAACCGGATCGTTTTTCTTTATACATCCAAAGGCGGAAACAAGCCGCCTTCCTTCCTTTAGCCTTGGTGCTGTGCTCAAAAAGCACCTGGATCCTTTCCTAGGCCTAAGCAGGGCATGAGGCTCCTTGTGACGTGCAATTCCAGCCAGGCTGCATCCTCCAGCCACTGTCCTGCTCCGCTCCTTGAGCAACGTATGATGCTGGCACTGAATTACACCACGCTGGGGATCCCTGGAACGTGACAGCTCTTCCTCCGATTAGACTAGCTGCTTCCTGACCCTCAGCTGCCTATCCCAGGCCTACAGTGGACCCACTGGGCAATCTGTCTCTCCCTACTCTGCCCAAGCCAACAGTGGTGCCTAGGATCTCTTCTTGGTTGATAAATCAGACAGGCTTGGCTCCTCTAATCAGAAGAACAGGGGAAGGACTCTTACCTCCCTCTAATACAATGGACCCACTCCTAGTAACTTCAAGTCATGTCCTCCCCTTTTTAACTAGGCACTAATCTCTCATATGGAAGCTGCCATATAAATGTCACTCTTGGAAAAAACCAGAACTTCAGCTGCTTCTTCACTGTGCAGGATGGGGCAGGGAGGGAGTGTCTGGGCTGGAAGGTCTGTAAGACAGTCGCAACACCATTGCAAGGGCTTTCGGGCACGGTGCTGGGAACTAGTCTAACACAATGACCTTGGGTTCAGGTGGCTGACGGAGGGGGCAAAGCATGAAAATGCGCTAGAGGAGCTGATTTATTGCCTGTGGGGCATGGGGAAAAGGGAAGTGGTGTTCGTGCTGTCACCGCTCACATTTCAGCCGTGACGCTCGTACGGAAAAGCAGAGCTAGTGGGGGGCACTGCACAAATCTCCTCAAAGAGCCCCCCTGGAGCACAGTGCATGGCTCATTAAGGAGTCCCTGCAGCCCCTTCTCACTGAATGACCAGATATCTTATTAACTGACTTGGGGGATGGAGGGGGCCTGTGATGATTTAGAATGAGGTAATAAAGCAGCCAGGGGGCTAATAAGCCATCGCGGGTGCTCAGCTTCCACTTCCAATTTATAATTCGCTGTCCACTCTCCACGTTGAAGCTCAAGGCTGACAGAGTGCCGGGGCGGTAGTGCTGGGGGAAAGCGATAGCGTTTATCTCAATAACACCTCCCCCTAAATGACTAGCTGATGACGACTCAAGAAAGCATGTGATCCCTGTCTGGCAAAGACAGCGCTCTCTGCAAAGACGTGAGCAGGGCGTGATAGATTACGAGGTCTCTGCTTTTATTACAGAAATAAAAAATCCAGAGCCCTTCTGGAAGCAGGTCTTAAAACTGTGGGAGACTCAACAGATCCAAGAGCTCAGTGATGCACAAACGCTGCCCTGTGCATCTCAGTGGGTTTCACGTCTGATGCCTCGCTGCCCACCCAGCTAACAACTGAACCACAAAGCACTCGACCACAAACCCAAAACCACTCCTAGCCTTTTCTAGATGTTAGAAGCCTGCACTGGCAAACTACTGCGGGTTTCTGCCTCACCCCAAACCTCTCCAGTTCTGTGCTGTGCTGGCAGTCTGCAAATGTCCAAGACTATCAAAGCCTGCAAGTACAGGCACGGAAATAGGAAAGCAAAATAGATTTTAATATCAAAACAAGCACCGGATGCTGCACTGCCTGTATGGTTGATTCAAAACCTCAATACACTATTGAAGTGTAGCTGCTACAGATTCAACCCAGCTCAGAGACCTCCCTGGAGCAAAGCACGCCTGCCGGGGAGAGCTACGCACTGTGACTGCATTGCAAACCCCATCCTAGTCTGCTGAGGAAGACATTGGTCAAGTGGAAGATCTGGTTGACTTTTGCAATGCGACTCTGGTCTTTTATACAAGTTGTTGGGTGATGACATCCTGGCAGCTGGTCTCATGGACAGCAAGCAGGCAACCAAAAAAGACAAAAAAACCCCAACTGACTTCTCAGAGCAACGGGGAGGTGTCCTGAAGAGTCCTGTACATACTTTATAAAACTAACACTCCAGGCACAGGACAACTTGGCTCAATTTTTGCCAATTGTTTCTGGTAAATTTGTTCCATCGCCAAAGGGAGTTGCCTTGACTAGGAGTGAAATAAATTACTGGCATTGGAGCAAAGTGCACGTGCGGGCACACTTGCTTAGACTGAATCGATTAAACTGTTTATCCCTTGGTGAACAAACAAGAACTCTGGCCTTGCAGCAAATTCAATTTGGGTGTATAGTTCCTGATTTTGGATAGAAAATGCCACATCCCCAATTTAAGTTCTCTTAGCCACCTGAAATGCATCAGACTGCCCTGCGATTCCTTGCTGTTCATCATTCTGGAGAGAATTTGTTACAGGGACAGCATGCAATTCTTTTTAACCTCCTGCGAAATTACAGCTTGGGTGTATTATCAGAAAGCAAAAGCAAGAATCCTGCTAACCAGTCTTTGTTCAAGGCAGAGAAGCAGCCCCAGCTACCCCAGATGTACATACATGCTGGAGCTGGTTTTTAAGGCTGGGAGTTGAAGTTCCTGCTCCCACCCCTGCCGTTTGGTTAGCCAGGCTCGACAGTCTTAGGAAATATGGCCCACAAGACAGATCCTGTGCAGACTGCAGATCCTGCAATCCTGTGACTTTTTGGGAACAAAAAATAAAATCAGCCCCCGCCCCCTTCACCATAGATCTCGTGAGAGTGGGGCCGTAACACAGAGTGAGCACCTGCAGCTCAAGTCTGAAAAAGACAAGCTCACCTGCAATCAAACTACACCTGAAATGCTATGTGGAAACGCTTGGTAGCCCCGACGAACCACTACGCATGCGCAACAGTACCATGGCGTCTCCTGCAAACTCCTCATGGCAGGAATGCCAAGGAGAGAAGATGCTCTCTCACACTTTAAATGGATTAGATGCAAAAACCTTCCTGGAGTCTGAAGGACGCAGTGCTCCTGGCTGGCAGGGCACCATGTGTGTGGACGCTCTATTAGGCAGGGCTTGGTGATGAGCAGGAAACTGGAGCTGCAGCTCCTGAGAGAGACTCTGGATTACAAGGACCCGCATAGGGCTAGGGGATGCCCTTCAAAACAGTTCTTCTGGCAAGTACGAGTGGGGACCCAACCTGCCTGACACAGGAAGGAAGCGAGTGAAACGCTCTGCATTCACTTCACTCCTCTCCAACAATACGAAACTGCAGCTGCAGCCAACTATCGACAAACCAACCTACTTATACTGCTGGCTGGCACCTCCCAAAAAGACCCGCAGCCAGCTGTAGGAGGCTCCTCTCTACGGGAAACCTTCATAGAAAATGAAAAATGACAAAGGACCAGTGATACCAAAACCAATGGTTTGTAGCAATCAGCCGCACACATGAATCCTGAGGCTGGGGGAGAGCCTGGGAGATGGAAGAGCTTCAATTACAATAGCAGCAGCAGGTCGATTGGCAGACTTTGCTCTCCAATCTTACTAAGAAAAATGCCAGTTTACTGCCAATTGTTATTTGCTCAGAAGGAAGAGCCACATTGCCATTGCTGTACAAAGCCAGTGTTGGTAACTAGCTATGGGGAGACAATGCCATCTCACAGCCATGTTGAAGCAAGCAGGGTGGGGGGACTTCACCTATCCCCGATTTGCAGCTTTGCCAGCTTCCCCAGCCGGGCCAGGTGGAAACGAGGAGAGCACTGTGTGATGGTCCAGAAGGCGATGATGTGGATTCTGCAAGGGGTCTGAGTCTGTCCACCCAACAGACTGGTTATGGGGAAGGACACTGCCCCTAAGGACTGCTAGGCCCATCATCAGACTATGTGCAAATGCAAGTTGCTGGGAAGGAAAAGGCTCCAAGCTGGATGGCAACTGAGCCATACAACATCCCCAACATGCATGCTCACACCATTATTTCAGTCGTATTTCTGATAATGCTCCTCCAAATGTTTCCTGTGCACCCAGTGCCTGCCTAGAAATTCCTGCCCTGGATCCCTCCTACTTTAGCTTAGGAAGCCGACAAAAATACTACTCCAAACTCTGCTTTTGAGAGCTAATTTGTGCTAATTTTCTTTTGAAATAAAAACAAGTTAGACCATGCCAGGAGGTGGGGAGTATGTCCAATTCAGCTGCTTTTTTTTTTTTTTTGCAAAGTTATTAAAAAACTGGAAACATGACATTTTGCAGACAGAATTCCTTACCCGTGACCTTGAACATGGGGAGTGGTAGCACACGTTCTGAGCTGCTATGAATATGAAAATACACACACACACACACACACACACACACACACACACACACAGGGGATAAAGCACGGTCAGCTTGTTCGGGCAAAGAATTGTGGGGCAATTTCACCGGACACTGTCATAATCCCAGCCACAGAGGTACAGGGGAACCCACTAGGATTAATGAATACAGGTTGAACAAAGGCTGGACTGAAGGGTTAAATGAACAAGAGATTGATTTTCTGATGGACAAGATTACATTTCACACCCGACTTCTGCAGGGTAATCAATGCCCAGATTTTACACAATGCCTTTCGATTACAATTGCAAAGTGCTTTATGAAAGAGGTCAGTATTATGAACCCCATTTTACACTTGGGGAAACTGAGGCAGGGAGCCTAAGTGTCATGCTCCTGTTTACCAACTGGGAACAGAAGCCAGGCCCCCTAGACTCTGTTCAGTGCTCAATCTACTAGCCATGAATCACAAGCCTCTTTCAAAATATGTTAGCCCAAAAGACTGCACTGTGCATATGAGTAGAGGGCTTGGGAGTCAGAAGACCTGGACACATTTCCCCATCTTTTGTTGATTTATTATATGTTCCTGCGCAAGTCACTTGGCCCTTGGGCTTCAGTAGCTCCATTGTATAATAAATAAAATACCTGCTTAAATTGCCTATGTTATTACTCAATCTGTAGCTGCAAAAACATTGTGTGCAAGTCACACGTGCAGCAACAGCTACATTGATGGATTTGGCCTGGAAAGTGTAAATATTCCCTCCTTAGATATTCCTCTAACAAGCCAACCCTTTCGAGGGCTCACGCTGTCTACACCTTTACAGTAACAATACACACCTTTGGCTCTAAACCTACAACCAGAGGATTTCCTTTCAGCATAACATTAAAAAGGCCTCTGAGTCCGTTGTGCGCTATTCAGGAAGCTGACGGCAAACAGCACCTCTTTCAGATTCAATGCAAAGCGAATAGCCTGTCAAAGGATCGGGAGGACAGACCAAGTTATCAAGGTTATCTCTAATTATAACACAAAGAACACACCTCTCAGTGCATCTTTAACTGAGAAGAACACCCACAATATCAGAAAAAAAAAGTAATGTTAGTGATAGTCTCGCGTTCTAAGGAATAAGGCACTGGTTTTCATTTTCAGCCATACTCTGAGCCACATGGATTGAGAAGCTGGTTAGAACAAGCTGTGACCATTTAAACTGTCACAAGATTTCCAACTCGCCTCAAAAGTACCTTTCACAAGTAATTGGTGTTCCATGCAATGCACAAGTACTTTACTCAGGAACAGTTTAGCAGAGGTCCTTTGTTCTTGCTTCACATGCACGTAAAAAAAAAAAAAGGAATACATGGGTCCAAAATATTAATTTTCAACCCAAAGTTATAACCTCTTTTGCTGACTTCATGCAGGCCGTGGAATGCCGGGCTGGGATCTCAGCCTAAGCAGATACTCCTGAGAACAAAGATCCTGTTGGCATGCAAAATCTTTAGCATCAAAAAATAAGAAAAGAAAATTCAGAACAGTCACACTTTGATATATGGAGCAAAAACAGGTCTGGTTGCCGTTTCCACCACACTATAAATGCACAAGTGCTTTAAAGGCATCTAGAACAGATACATGACTACAGGATCTTATTCTTTATAGAAGAGCATTTCCACAGGGCATATACAGCCTGAACAGGTAATTGGAAAGACACTGCATAGCTTTTTGTTGGTAACTTTAAATTTGTACACTGCATATTTAAGAACCAAATTCTGCCTTTTGTCACACCACTTAATTCTGTGTAGCGATTCTAGTGAAGTTGGGATGAATATACATTGGATTCTTGTCAAAAAATTAGCTAAACTATTCATAGTTTCATAATTTGTAGGGTCAGAAGGGACCTGAGTAGATCATCGAGTCCGACCCCCTGCCATGGCAGGAAAGAGCACTGGGGTCAAACAACCCCGGCAAGGGGATTGTCAAGCTTTGTCTTAAACACCCCCAGGGTAGGAGCCAGCACCACTTCTCTTGGAAGTTGGTTCCAGATCCTAGC
>NW_017728926.1:14765498-14781256 GCF_001723895.1 Crocodylus porosus
GAGAACGGGGTGAGAGACAGTGTCAAAAGCCTTCCGGAAGTCCAGGAAGACTATGTCCACTGCTACCCCTGCGTCTAAGGATTTGGTGACCTGGTCGTAGAAGGCCACCAGGTTGGTCTGACAGGACCTGCCTCTAATGAACCTGTGTTGGTTGCCCCTAAGCATGCACTCCCCAGCTGGCCCCTCGTGGACATGCGCCAGAATAATTCTCAAAAAGCTTGTCCAGGATCGAGGTAAGACTAACTGGACTATAGTTTCCTGGGTCCTCCTTCTTCCCCTTTTTGAAGATGGGAACCACGTTGGCCCTCTTCCAGTCCTCTAGCACCACACCAGAGCACCACGAGTGCTCGCGCAGGCGTGCCAGGGGTCCCGCAATGACCGCAGCTAATTCCCGCAGCACTCTGGGGTGGAGATCGTCCAGACTGGCTGACTTGAATACATCCAGTCCCTCCAGAAGTTCCCTAACTAGTTCCTCACTAACCCTTGGCCTAGGTGCGCCTCCCCTAGGGTCATTCAATTGTGTTCATTTAGTATCTAACAATCCTCCAGCAGCATAAGCTTCTTATTAATTGCAACAGCTATGGCATTCTGCTTGTCAGGAAGACCAGATGTGAATATCCAGTTCTGCTCGCTATTCCAGTAGCCTGCCTTAGCTCAGAAAATGTCTTTAATCCGAAAGAGATGGGCTCTGCCCCAGAGCTGAGGTTTCAGTGCTGCAGGAAAGGAACAGCCTCTCGTGCTTTGACCATTGTGATTTGCAACCCAATGGAAGGTCAAGGAAGCTGAATTCTGAGTGTTCAAATGCAACAGGCTTTACACCATCACCTCAGCACATGTTACTGCTGCTGAATGAAGTTTTAATGAGACAAGCAATTCTGCAAGGTCTCCTTTCATGAAGGCAAAATGAGAGGCAGAAATAAAGCTGGTGCCAACCCCATGTGGGGCTGCTCTTTTCATCACCCAGAAATGTAATACAAGCCTGGGCTCGGATGGAGAGGATGAGAAGATAAAGCAGGTGGGGTACATGCCCTTGGTCTTCTGAGGTGGTTTCAGGGACAGGTCTGGTCCCAGGCTAGAGCTACGGAAGGAAAGCTGAGGACGTTCATGCCAGACTTAAAAGGATGGGCCATCGTGCTGTGAAGGGGTATCACAGTACCAACACAACCAAGCTGCATGTGAAGCTATGAAATCCCCCCTTCCAGAAACACTGATCTCATGGCCCAAGTTTCCAGCTCCTATCAACAAGGAGATCTGATTAAAGCAACACACAGCTCTGGTGTCTCTTCTTAATGCCGATACATCCCAGCCTCCCCCAGCATTCATCTTCTCCAAGGAGTGTTAGAGAGAAATCCTAGATAAGCCCAAGCCATAGCTGGGACCATGCAGAAGCACAGCTGTCATGCAGTGTCAGACCACTGTGAGTACTCTGGAGAACCTCTATCCTCCTGAAGTGGAGCAGACCTTGGTTCAGAACAAGGCACGACAATCCACCAAGCACATACATCAAAGCTTGGCTGGGCTGGCTCAAACATTTGGCTGGCTTTACCGAGAGCTTGCGGCTATGCTGCTCTTCACATGTCAAAAAAATTCAGAAACACTCGTGTCAAAGTCAATTCATCCCAAAACTACTTGGATCGCTACCCCCGTCCCCACTCCCCAACCCCGAGGCACAAATATCTGAACACACAGACACACTGCTTGCCTGCTAGCTCATGATCTCAACACTCAAAACCACAGACCACTGTGCCCTCCTCACTGCCCATATCTTCCATTTGCTCAGTGCGCTCCCAGTGGCAGCCTGCGTCACGTGAACCACCAGCCACAATGATCTGATCTAGGCTCTGGCTAGCTACATGCAGCAATATTTGGTCTGTTTTATTGACTGCCACTGGGCATTAGGTTGATGGCTTGAAGCCCCCGATATCCCCAATTCAACATCCTGCCAGACCTACCCCTTTGGTCCTTGCCCCCCTGCCTTGCATAATGGAAGGCTGCTCTGGAGGTCTGACTTCAGGTTCTTTCCCCCATATCCAAGGCATGCAAAACTGGTCCAGGGTGCTATCAGCTCTGTAGCCATCCTGGAGAGTCTGTCAATTGCTTCCCCAAACACACATCTCAGGACATGGGAAAAGGGATGAAAAGGTCTGAGCAAGTGCAAGAGGTGAACAGCTGTGACGAAAGAAGTGGCTTGTTAGGAAGACCCCTTCCCCTGGCACTGAGCAGTGCCCTAGGACCAGACGGTTGCAGTCATCCATCCTAGAACTGGTTGAATTTTAGCGAGGCTGATGAGGCGCAGCCTTGCTTTTCGTGACACGATGGATTTGAGATCATACTACTCTCCAGTGAAACCTACCGTTCACTTGAGCTTTGAGAGCACCAGGGAAGCCAACCTACCTGCCATGCCACAGCCAGCTGTGAGATCTCTCGCCCAGACATGCCCTCCGTCAGCTTGGCGATATCAGAGCACTTCTTCCCATAGTCAAACTGGGCCAGCTTCAACCGTCTGAAGGCAGAAACAGCCACGTTAGTGCCTATGCATCCACGCTGGGAGGGGAATGGGGATAGCGGGGGTGGGAGCTTCCAAAGGACTCTGCTTCTGCTGAATGGGAGCAGAATTAAGTCAGTGTTGCAGCTTGCTGAAAAGCTAGGCTGGGTAAGAAGGAGCAACATGGTTGAATGCAGGCACGGAGCGTTTCTGTGCCAGAAAAGGGAATGACAGTCCCGAACAGGAGGCTGCGTTAGAACAAGGGGATAAGGAAAGACATTGTCCCAACCCTCAGATAACCACTCACCTAACACATAATTGATGCTATTGTGTTAAAAGTAGATGCATCTACGACACAATAGGAGGCAGGGCTCCGCAACTTGCCCTCTGGAGGGGTCTTGTAAGGTTTGATCTACTCAACAGAGCTTTGCTGGCCTTGCTACTTCAAGCAGGGATGTGAAGAGGGGACATCCCTCAGCTATGGAAGGTCTACGGCAGCCTCCCCTTACCCATGACTGAACACAGCTATGACAAGAGAAGGCAGCTTTTGCCACCTCCATCTCTGTTGCCACTGGGGGTTCCAATTGAGACAAGCCTTAAGTCTTGCATGTGGGGTATTGCTGGCCAGAGCAACCTGTGCGAGGCTGCCAAAGGCAGTGAGGCAATTCTGACCCATCCTGAACTCCTGCTGAGAGTGCTGGTTAAGACCACACAACTTTCCTGAACCCAGGTATTGGTATCCCAGCAAAAGTGTCAGAAGCAGACTGAAAAACGAGATTGAGGCATCAACCAACCACTTAACAACCACCACGTGAGTCATTTTACCTCTCTGCAGCAGCTCTCTTTTGGAAGTTAGGGAACAAAAGACCAAAATGGCCCTGCCAAAAACTCTCATTAATTAGTATCCCCCATACTTGTTGGCACCATTTCTACTTCCCTTCATGTGGTTCACACCAGAGTTTTATATGCAACATAAAGAAGGGAATTTGCTAGGGAGGCTGACTCTGCAGCCAACTGTGGACTGATGGACAGAAGGACAAGATAGCTGAACGTATAGATCGTCACACAGCGTGACACAATAGGAGCCTGAGCAGAGCATTAAATATCCAGATGCCTGGGTTTGGTTCCAGGCCTTCAACTTGCTCTGAGCCCTACTTCATTCAAGTCAGTGGGTCACTGACCCTAAGCATGGCAAAAAGATTGAAGTGGGAGATGTTAGGGCAAGTGCTGGGAATTCAACACTGGTTAACTGTGAACCACAGAGAAGAAAGTTTGGGGTGCACGGTGCTCTTCTGCAACACTTAATTCTGCAAAACTGCAACACTTAATTCAAATCGGAGCCTGGAGACTCACTGCAACTCGTCAAGACAACACAAAAATTCCAGGCTGAGGAGAAGCAGAAGGCTGTGGTCTCCGGTTACCAGAATAAACACAGGGGGCAAAGGCAGGAAGGGCAAAACCCAGAGGCACCCACCCTCCTGATGATGGGATACTTACTGTTTTCCCTCAGTGGCTGGCTTCAGGACATGCTTATCAAAATACATCCTGACAAGCCGCTCCCGCTCTTCTAGCTGTGGCAGGTCAAAATTCACCATCTCATCTATCCGGTCGTTGATGGCCCAGTCAAACTGCTCTGGCTGGTTACTCGCTAAAACAAGCATGAACCTGGGGGAAGAGGTGTTGAGGATAGGTGTACCATGCAGATCCAAAGCAGAGAGCCCTGGCTGCTGCGGCCCACAGAGCCCTAGACATCCATGACCCATAGCTTTATTATAAAACTCCTCACACAGCTTTGCAACAGAGCCTAAATTAAGACCATCTGTCACAGTCTGACACCGTAGCTGGTTAGAAGCATCCCGGCGTACACTGAATAAGCTGTGCATCTCACCCCACTAATGTGATCCAGCAATGGAAATGTACATGTGATGCGGCATTCATCGTACTTCCCAGGTGGCAGACTGGGGCTGGAAATAGAGGCCTGTGCTATGAGTGCAGAAGCAGCTGGCTGGAGCATGAGAATTCCTACATGAGCCATCACAGACCCCTCTGATGTCAGCCTGATCCAGCCTGGCTAAAGGCCGGTTACTCACCTCTCTAGATGGGTGGTTCCACTCCAAAAGGGTCAGCCAGCCTTAAATTCACCTCGCCATGGAGCACATCTTCATTGTCTCCATGCTGAGCCTAAGATGGCTAGAGAAAAGTAGCCCCTGCTTGCTCTTGGCAGCACTCCCAGGCTCACCATGCAAACAGGCCCTCGGTAGCCTAACTAAATCCACAGGGTTCATGACCACAGCATGGAAAGCCAGTGGCATGATTCAATCCTTTGCTACTGGGACCATCAGGGTGAGAGCTGTTCTGGGGAGAAGACATGGGCCTGGAGGGCTTGAAGGCAGCAACTCTCAGCAGCACTCATTCCCCTTAAACAAGGGAAACATTTAACAACAGGGAGGCTGAAAGTGCCAGGTCAATTGCTTTCGATTCAAAGCTGGGGAATGGCTGGCAAGTTTCTCTCTATACGAAAGGCTTCTAAGAAGCCGCCTCCTCTCGCTCACCAGCCAGGACACAGGTGAAAAGGCCGACTGGACCACTCCAGGCTCCACTACCCCAGGTGCTGCTCCATCTAACACCTCTTGCCCTCCCACTCCTTTCCTTTTTTCCCCCCTGTAATACTGCTCTTTCCCCAAGCCAACTTTGCCCTGATGCAATAACTGATGCTACCAGTTTAACGGAGCATTGGAATTTGAAATTTTAACAGCGGCTTTTGGGATAGTCACAATCTCGCCATCTGTTTAAATCCAGGTCTACTGAGACTGTGGTCTTCACCTTCACTTCCCCAGGCCCAAAAAAATCAGAGACGTGAATATATTTCTTTTTGTTGACAAGGCCTTTCCTCTGAGGCGTTATACAGGTAGGATTTGGAGAAGAGCTAAAGCACAGATGAGCTTCTTGAGATAAAGGTTCAACATGTAGCTCTGTCATATAGGACTGGCCTCATCTTTAGGAGAAGGAGAAAGGTAAGTAAGTGCTCATGAGAGCAGAGCTGTGAGAAGTCTTTGGACCTGTCCTGGGACAATCAACACTGAGGGTCTCCGCTAAGTTCACTGGGGAAGCCACACCTGGCTATGCAAGTTGTAGCACTTGTTACGGGCAGTAGCAATTCCCTGGTACTGCCATGTCACAGTACTCCTCAGGGTACCACTGCTGCTGGTGGATTTACATGTGCCATTACTGTTACCCAAATATGTCCTCATTTATTACTGTGGAAAATGCCCTTTCCTGGCAGAACATGGCTGTAAGAAGTTCTTTAAGTTAAGTAGTGCATGAAAAATAAGACACATTAATTTGTTTAGAATGGCCCCATGCAGAAGTCCCAAGCACCATTAAGTGTGAATCAGAACAAACAACTGCCCGGGGGGAACGGCACAAGAGTACCAGCCAGCCTTGGCATGTGCAGCCCCAGACATGGGCTAGGGCAGATCAAGGAGGGTGTCAGAGCAAGGGACTGGCCCTGTGTTGTTCCCCATTTAGCTCTAGCTTGCAAAGTGATGATGGACAAATAGCACTGCTTCCATTTGTCTACGGACCCTGTGGCCTAAGGCCTGCAGAGCCATCTACTGCTTGGAGGAAAGAGTGAACTACCAACACTCTTCGGTTACTGCTCTGCTCATTACTGCAGGGCACCAGGGCATCTGAGCACAGACTGCCTACATGGCAGGGTGCAGGCTAGAGGACAGTCCTGAAGGTTACCTGTCGCTTAACACTTTTATACTACTGCCATCCTTTGAACCTTTGTCATTGTCCCTCTAAGAGCATTACCCTCTGTATCTACCTGTTGCTGCCTCCTTGGTCTTGGAAATGCTGCAGGTACTGAAGAAGCATAAGCAAGGCATAATACTAAATACTCATTGGGCTTAGTTCTTTGTGCATGTACAGCTTTTTCAGGGTTCCTCCAAAAAGGAGGGTCCAAAACTCTGCCTTTAACTTACAGATGGTGAAACTGAGGTGTGGGACCTTGCTCAAAAGCATGAAACATTTAGGTGTCATGTCTTGACCTCCAGTGTCCCATGTAGTAATACATTTTAAGGGTTTACCAATGTATACCACAGTTCACTTTCCAGGATGTAATGCTTCTGGATGCCAGCAAGTCCCAGGCATGTACTGAGAGGAACACAGTAGGGTCACAGGGACATGAGGCTACTAGAGCAATGTGGATTCTGTTACCTGTGTTCATTACTGGGTTTTAATCACCGGGTACTGGCTTCCTGTCACTGGAGGAGGAGACAGCTATTTTTGATTTGGCTCCTTTGCAATACGAGTTGTTTCAGTATTAGGCAGCTTTGGTGAAGACTCCAACAGGAGTTTAAAGGGAAAAATGGCTGCATTTAAGGGCAATTATGATCACAGGGAAATGATCCCCACTGAGATAAGCAGTTCTCTGCAGCGGGGAAATGCTAACGTGATGGTCAGATAACTCAGGATGGGGCTTTTGTAAACTCCATGATGGGAGAAAGGGAGACTAAAACCCTCCACTTTGTATGTCCTTGCCTCAGCTACCCAACACAAGAACTTTCTGCTGCTGCAAGCAGATGTGAGCTCCTGGCCTGCAGAGCGTGCACTCTTACTTGTTGCTGTGCTGCCCAGTCCGGTGCAGGAAGGCATTCAACGTGGCTCTTAGATCTTCACTGATTTTCTCCTGCAAAGGTAAAGATGGGAGAGGATCAGCTGCCTGGTGACCAGGACCAGGCTGCAACCAACAGAAATATTAACACTACCTTCTACTACTCCAGCACCCACATTCTGGTAGGATTTAGAGACCCTGGCAGGGATAGGGGTCCCATTCTGGGTGGCGTTTTGGAAACAGAGCATTCAAAAGAGCTCACCACCTATGTACATAGCACAAAGGGAAGGGAAACTGAGGTACAGCAAGATGCAGTGGCCTGCCCAAGATCACTCGACAGATCAGCGACACAGCCTGACTATTACATCAGGCCTTTATCCCTCAGCTGCATAAACACCTCCAAAGAGAATCATGCACTTTCTAGGTAGGTCATTACAATCCTGAAGCCACAGGGCTGGAAAGGACCTCAGGGGTAGCTGGCTTGACCTACGAAAATACAGAATTTGGTGTTTCTTGTCAGATGGGGGGGAAAAAGACTAACAGGGAAGAGAAAGCTATGCCTGCCTCTATAAATGCATGTCTGCTCTTTAAATAGACAGCACAGCGTCTCGGATCAATGCATAGCACAGACATTTGTTTTGAAACACACGGCTCAATTCAGGCTTTTCTATTTCCTGGCACAGCTTTGCTAGTGGCGTGGAAACACCACCCAAATACACCAGCAGCCCAAGCTGCCTGGCTGTCAGAAGAAAGCAAACCTGCAGGGCCTGGGGCTGCCACATGGCCTATTAGTCTCTCAGCTGGGTCAGCCAGCTGCAAGCCCTCCACAGCAGGCAATCTGTGCCACCCACCTTCATCTAGAGGAGGGAACACCCCAACCCACAGTCAGTCCTGAGCAGCGTTTGCCCATGCAGCCGCAAGAGGCTAATTTCTCCTCTCAGAGTCACTTAATTATGTGAGCAGTAGGGCAGCTGCCAGGTCCAATCTCTCGTCCATTGAGGCTAACTAATCAGGCTAAACGAGAATGCTTCTGGCTCAGCGACCGACCCCACGGCACCCGCAGAAGGAGTACTTACCGTTGCCCTTTTCCTCAGAAACGCATCTGCTTCATCCACGAACAGCAAGAGGCTGTGACAGGGGGAGATCAAAGCAAGGAGAGTCATGAGGAGGCAGACACAGCAAGGGGGATGGACAAGACCTATGGGGGCCAACACCATTCTTCCCGTATCAGACACAACAGAGATTTTGGAGCTGAAATCCCCATGGGTGTACATTAGAAAGGGTTGCTGCATGGGTGAAATTTGGTCCCCAATCCAGAAGTTTCAGAAATGCAAAGGGCCCCAAAGCTATTCTTACACAGCAGACCTTGGGACCAATATGCCGTGGCTCACGTACTCCAGGCTGAGCCTGCTGTTCTTTCCTGGATATGAAAGCCTGACAATAACCACAGAATAAAACCGTTCCCCACTCACCGACCAAGTTTTCCCCACCACTTGCTTTATTAGTTTTATTTATTTCAGCACTCTGGTGGAAATAACAGTTTTATTATTTATTCATTCGTTTCTCTGCATCAAGTCAATGAATAATTCAGAAAAAATAAATGCTCTGGTAACGCCAGACTAGTGTTGGTCCCGAGAGAGAGGGTATGAAGATGTGTATCAATAAAAGAGGCCGAGTCACTTAACAGCTGCAACAATTTGTATCGTGTTCTCATCTAACTTCATAGCTACAGCTTGCCTTTCAAGTGATCCAAGCACAGCTCGTAATCTTTTACTCTGCTTTAGTGTTGCTGGCAGCATTTTTGGCTGCTCTCTGCCTCTACAAAAAGCACCCTTAGCGAGAGACCCTTCTACCGCTGCTGCCCAGATTTCAGCAGCTCAGCACAGAACAGCTGAATTGCAACTCAGAAGCAAAGGGTGTCACTTGTTGGGCCCCCTTCAGAAACAGATGCTGTATAAAACTTTGTGTGGAGCTACAGAAAAGTGTACTGATGAGAACCAACACATATCTGTAGCCCTTATTCTTTACTTGTAGGTATGCAGCTGTGCCAATGTGCGTCAAACACAAGTTTGACTGCACAGAAGTTGAAATGGGACCAGGGGACCTGGCTTGAGCAGTGCTATGAAGCGTGTTACTCTCGGAAGACCATTCCCCAGCAAGCTAGGCAGTTTAACAACACAGCTAGGCCAGTCCATTTTGTTTCAGTTCACCTACATTCCTTAGGCTTCTCTCGTTCCAGTCCCAAAAAAAAACTTAGGCCATCAACTTATCCCCAATAAGTTTATTCTATAAGTTGTAAAAATTTATATTTAGGGGAAATAGAAACATTTTGGTGATGAATGCAGCCAAGTATCGATACAGACACTGCCAGAGAAGGTCTGTCCGAATCAATGAGACTTCACATAAATCATCAATTAGCCAACTCCTACACGCCGCAAAATAGGACAGGAACAAAACGAGATGGCTCCCAGCCCTGTGCTAGATTGTAATCTCCCTGGGAGCAGAGAAGGTGCCCAAGTGAAAAATGAAGCTGGCTTGCTAACTAGCCTCAGAACTTCCTTTGGGCTGCAGCAGACATCTTGTGCTAGGCCAAAGAGCCTAGCTATGCTCCTTCCCTAGAAAAGGAAGCTAGGCTTTAGCCAGAATGAAGGGACTGCTCTCTAGGAGGCAGTGCCTTCAGCTTCTCAATGGATTCCCATGTTTCTAAATGGTTTCACCACTAGACTGGGGGGAAAAAGAAGTTTTGAATCTCCTCTTCTTGCTGGAGGCTCATGGGAGATGCAGGCAAGCAGCAGGATCTCAACCACACAGGTGAACAAAACCTGAGTGGATGAACCGGGAAGCCTGCTTGGCTTGGCTGTCTCTCAGAATTGGCTAATGTCAGTTTAATTGCAGTGACCAATGGGTACAGTAACTGCTTTTCTACTTTGGGGTGTTTGATTTGCAAGCACCAGGCTAATAGATGCACCCTTGCTCTGGGTCTCCTAAGAAAGGGTAAAGGCCAAAGCAAAGCTCAGGTGCAAAAGAACATCAACTTACCCTCTCCTACTCGTGTTGGCCCAGTCAAAGAGCTTGTGCATGGCAGTAACTCCTTCACGCCCCATAGGGGCGACATCACCACCAGTCATGATGGCATAATCCATGCCTGAATGCATGGCTAATTTCTGTGGGGAAAAAGAAAAAAGATGGAAGAGGGAGTGAGTGGTGAGTAAAACTGCCTTGTTCCATAGGAGAACTTGGAGAGTGAGGAGGGAAAGGGGCCACGTTCAACACTGGAGCCTCTCTGGGGAAGATTGTGAGGTGGAAGCTTACAAATCCTTGGCAGCTGAAAAATTAAACTAATTCTTACTAAATCCATCAGCAGCACAGTGAGCTCATTCAGTGCTCAGGAAAGCAGGAGGCCATGAGATTTGAACCTGCACCTCTCTGACACCCCCAACCACAGCACTCAATCCACCATGCCAGAGATTGTGCATTAAACAGGACTGCTTCCAGCCCTTCCTTTAAAGCTGGCCCCGTCGGCAGCCAAGCAAGAGAGATGCTCTCTTTCTTCTGGCCCAGCCACAAGTGGGAGGGTGTGTGGCTCAGTGAGATGACTGCTTTCCTAGGAAAGAGCAGATCTTGGTTCTAGCCTGGATCCTTCCTCCTAATGGGGTAAAAGCTTCCCTTCTGCATTGCTCTCAAGGTGAAATGGCCCAGCTTCAAGAGGTGGGCTGGATAATGCATGCCTACACCTGCAGCACAGGGGTCTGAGGACTGTGCTGAGAAGTAGGACAGCTGCAGGTTCAGGCCTCCTGTGGGGGGGGGGGAACGACACCTAAAACCAAGCTCTTTTGCTTCCTGCTACAAGGCCCCTGGCTCCTGGTTTCTTCTGGTACACATGCACACAGTGCATGCCTGCTCAGCCAGTGTGCAACCTCATGTACACACAGGAGCCCTGTGGATGGTTATGCATCCCTGCTGCAGGGGTAATGGAATCCCAAACTGTTCAGGAGTGCCCAAAAAGGCCACTTCTGTGGCTGGAAGAGCTGCCATGTCAGCACATCAAGGAGAACAGAACACGGCCCTTAGACTTCCTGTAGGTCCGGATGCCACCTTTCACTCAACTGCTGCAGCCCATTCACCCACTCACTACCCACCTTATCTGTCAAGGCTGCAAGCTGTCCAAAGCAGGGGTGGGTTTTCCTACATGTCTGTACAATGCACTAGAGCCTGAAGCACAAGAGCCTCAAGGGATCAGTGCAGTACCAACGGGGGGGAGGATTTCTGCCTTGCTCTGCTTGCTGATAAGAGTTAAAAGCTCCAACTTCTTTGATATTCAGCCAAAACTATGGAAATTGTCCCTTTCTTTTGGAAGGCAGTTGTTAAAGCATGACATAGGTTTATTTGTCAGGTGGCTGTTAAATGAAAGGTTTCACAGAGAAGCCCTTGGAGCATGCTAGCAAGTTCTCCCATAAACTGGCAGGTAAGAGAAAGTCTGTTCTGCTTTTGCCAGAATCCCAGCCCATCCATCAGGCGACTGTGACAGGACGTATCCAGTGTTTACAGAGCACGGCCAAGGAGGTGACTGCTTCCCACGGGCCACTGTTTAGTTTGATGTGTGGCATCATCCAAGGGCAAAATACACTAGTCGAGCCTCCCCCTCTGCCCTTGCCCAAACTCTTCTAGCGAAGGCTGTGGACTAATGAAATGAGCCTCTGAATTAAGCATGCCCCCTCTGCCTGACGGTCAAATGCTCGTGGCCAATTAGCCTGCTGCTGCCTGTGCCTGGCTTGGTGAATGTGTCAATCGGTCCCCAAACATAAAATCATCTCTCTCAAGATCTTGAAAGCTAGAACAGCCAGTCTGTCAGAATTCTGGCAGGGTTTTTACCTTGGCAAAGAGTGTTTTTCCAGTACCGGGTGGGCCATACATAAGGATATTCCTGTAGAGACTTTTATTCTTTTTCGTATTCCTTGTTGCTATGGCAATGTCTCTCACACGGGCCTCCAGTTTTGGCTACAAGAAAAATGCAAGGTTTAGGAAACAGACATCAAGCTGAAGGATGCTGGGGTATGTCTAAGCTTCATGCATTGATAGGAGAGGGTGATCTGTGCTGTCAGAGAAAGCTGGAGTCTCAGGACTCAATCTCTCAGCCTGAATTCCTGCAGCTCGCTGGCTTGGAGTGGAATTGTGCCCTGTTCTGCTTCAGGATATGCTGCATTTCAAGCCACGATTTGACTATAATTATTGCAACTCAAGTCACAACCAGGGAACAAAGCTATTAGCTATTATTAGTTTATGGACTAAATAACCACCTTCTCTTGGATGTCCTAAAAGTCCCCCCTCTTAGGTTAGGTAACAGGCCAAATAAGAAACAAATATTGGTAGTAATAAGTCTTCCATTGAAGCGAGAAATGAACTCATGCCTATACATATTCATATACTTGCAAAGATGCCCAGGGTAGCTATTCCTACCAAAGCATATTTTTCTAACAGGCCCTAAGCAGCCTTTTAATTTGCCCAGTATTAAGGAACTTAATTCAGTAGCAAAAGTGCAGAGTCAGGGCTAATTAGGGGGTTGACAGCCATCCACAAGGTGTTTCAAGTCTAGCACATATATTCTTTGGTTCTCTGGCCCTGAAAATGGATATAAAAGCGCTAATATTTCACAGATTAGAGAAGACAAGTGGAACTCTGACAGTGTATACAGCCCCATTAGCATGCTGCTAGAGGAAAAAATCATGGCAAAGGAAGTGCTGAATTAAGACTTCCAAGGACTTTGGGCCAAAGGATCAAAGGTTACTAGCGTGTTTAATGTGTGCCACACTGAACACGGGAGCGTATTTACACTCCCAGTGCCTCAAGGGGTGGCATTTTTAGCGTGACTGAACTGTAACTCAATTGAAAGCGAAAGCAAGGCAAGAACTTTGATGCTTGGTTATATAAGAGCCTTGAAGGTTTGAGAGTGCAAAAGCAGGTACTTACACTGAGAACGACTCCTTCAAGAGCATCTTGAGCTTTGCTGGTAAGACGCTTACCCACCTGGGGAGAACAAATCCCATCAGTGACGGGCAGAGGCCACCCCCAGACCTTACCAGCAGTTAGCCTGGGCAAAAGACTCATAACAGAATTAGAGACAGAGTGAAGTTAATATGCTCTGGCAATTCCAATGCCTGCCAGTCTTCATAGCATGGATCAGAAATCATGAGTTCATATGGCTTCCCCACTCCCTTCCAAGAAACACACTGTGAGCCCATATGAACACTGCTTCCAGAGACAGGGTAAATAAACACCATAAAGGCCATGCATAAGCACAGCATGGTGTTCTGCATCCCCAGCTAGCAGCAACCCAAAGTAACAGCAGCATTTACCTTGATAGGGTGTTTCAGCGACTCCAGCACCGTGATACGCGAGGTTTCTCTCACCAGGGAGGGTTTCCCCAGACGTGCTTCTATGTATCGCCCCGCAACCCCTGTAGCATTCTTGGCAGAGTAAATGCCCACAGCCAGCAGCGTCAGGCCTGCCACCTGGAAGAGACAGGAGGAGTCTGTTGAGCTGCTTCTGCAAGAGAATGCCATCACCTGCCTGCTTCTGGCATAGATTCATAGATGTCTGGGTCGGCAGGGACCTTAGCAGATCATTGAGTTCGACCCCCTGCCCTGGGCAGGAAAGCACTGGGGTCAGGTGACCCCAGCCAAGTGCCTGTCTAGTTTTCTCTTAAAGACCCCCAAGCAGGAGAGGAGCACTACCTTCCTTGGGAGCCCATTCCAGATTTTGGCAACCCTTACCTACAGAAGTTTTCCCTGACGTCTAACCTAAATCCACGGGCAACCGGTGCCTCCCGAATCCGGAGGGCACCAGATCGCTGTCGGGGCGGATGTGCCTCAGCGGCTGATTGCCAAAGCCAGAATCACCAGTGGCGAAACTTGAAGCGTGCTTCTGCCAGCACTTCCAGTTTCATGGCTGGCACTTCCAGGAGGTACATGGCCAATCTTGGGGTGCACCATGCACCCACGTGCACCCTCTATGTGTCACCAAAGCCTAAATCTGCTCTCTGTCAGTTTGGGGCCATTGTTCCTAGTTATGTCAAGGGGTGCCCTGGTAAACAGAACATCTCCTATTCCTTGCTGCCCACCCCCGCTGCCCCCAATGAATTTGTAGGCAGCCACAAGATCACCTCTCAGCCTTCTCTTGCAGAGGCTGAAGAGATCCAGGCCCCATAATCTCTCTTCATAGCGCTTTGCCTGCAGGCTCTGGCCCCTCTCAAGATTGTCCACATCCCTCTTGAAGTGTGGCACCCAGAACTGAACACAATACTCCAAGTCAGGAGGTTGCTATTGAGTCAGGGGGATTTAGACTGTGCTCAGGGTTTGTCCAAATACATGGGGGCAGGCACGGACTAAAGCCTGATTCTATGCATCTTACAGCTCAGGTGAGACTGGAATCAATCTTGAGCTGCGCATTCACTGCGGTCAGAGGAGCAGGGGGCCAGAGTGGCAAAACAATGCTGGGATCAAGGCCGAGCGTAAAGTGCAGACAGGCGCTTCAAAACAGAACAGCATGCCACTGGAAAAGGCCAGGATAATCTGCGGTGTTTTCTACTTGGTTAATCCAAACTGTGAGAGTGCAGCTGAAGATTAAGTGCATTCTCAGAGATGCGCTACTCCCATTTATACTGATCACTGTGTGGTCCAGGGAGGATTATCATGGCCCATCAATTTGCATTTATGTGCCAATGACAGGGGAAGAAAAGGCTCATCTTGAACGAATACAAGTCTATGAGAGTCGTTGCTCCTAGAAAGGATGGACAGAATAGTCTAGACTATTCTCAAACCACCAGTAACGTTCCAGGTCAAATTTGGCCCCACACAATGGAAAACAGCAAGCATCTACAAAATAGGATCGTTTCCATTGCACATCTTCTCCCATGTCATCAGGGACTGCAGCAGCATTAGAGCAAGGAGAACTTTGCAAAGGAAGAGCTAGACACCAAGGCCAGAAATGAACTTAACCCATCTCTCTCTATTCTCCCAAATGAGAGTGGGGTGGACAACTCCCACCAACCACTGAACACAGCTGAGGTACGGGCTGTGTTTGAAGGGTCCTGCATTATCCGCCCCAACTTGGTGGTTGACAGAAGTCAATCGTTGTGGTGCATGGTGACCAGTGTGGGTCCCTCAAGGCTCTGTCCTAGGGCCCATACTTTTTTACATCTTCATTAATGATGTGGACATTGGTATCAGAAACAGGCTGGCCAAGTTTGCCGATGATACCAAACTCTGGGGTAAAGTGTCCACACCTGAGGACAGGAGGGCGATCCAGGCAGATCTTGACAGGCTCATGAAATGGGCGGACAAGAACCTGATAGTCTTCAACACCGAAAAATGCAAGGTTCTCCACCTTGGGAGGAAAAACCCACAGCACCCTTATAGGCTTGGCAGTACTATGCTGGCTAGCACTACAGATGAAAGGGACTTGGGGGTCATGACTGGCCACAAAATGAACATGAGCCTTCAATGTGATGCTGCGGCTAGTAAAGCGACCAAAACACTGGCTTGCATCCATAGATGCTTCTCAAACAAATCCCAGGACGTCATTCTCCCGTTGTACTCGGCTTTGGTGAGGCCGCAGCTGGAGTACTGTGGGCTCCACAATTCAAAAAGGATGTGGAGA